>NW_024429266.1:9281183-9361183 GCF_017639785.1 Mesocricetus auratus
TTGGGGACAGTCCAATTTTAAACCCCACCTTCTTCCCAGCCCAGACTCTCTGTCTATTGTTTGTGCCAGCATCTTGGCAGGGCAGAGGCAGTGGTCTGGTAGAACATGCCTTCAGTCCCTTATATTCTAGAAACTCAGAGGGGACTCTGCCAAAGAAAACATGCAAGTTAATTTGACTCAGCTTTCCATTTGTGAGATGATCAATACCTGAGAAAAACAAAACAATCTGTGCAAGATGAAGAGCGCATTGGTAACCTCCCAGGTCAGGGAGGAAGCCACGTCAGACCCTGCAGCTGCAGACATGGAGCCCAACTGCCGTTTCTGTTTCTCTTCTATGCATGTGCAAGTTCACAGACAAGCAAGTGTATGAGCATATTCATGTACAAACAGGTGTGTGTGTGCATGTTCAAGTGCAAGCAGGTGTATGCACAGGTGTGTGCTTGTTCAAGTGCAAACCAGTGGGTGCACATGTTCACAAGCAAGCAGGTTTGTGCATGTGTGCAGGTGTGTGAGCATGTGTGTGCATGTTTATGTGTAAGCAGGTGTGTGAGCATGTGTGTGCATGTTTATGTGTAAGCAGGTGTGTGAGCATGTGTGTGCATGTTTATGTGTAAGCAGGTGTGTGCGCATGTATGTGTATGTTCATGTGTAAGCAGGTGTGTGTGTGCATGTTCAAGTGCAAGCAGGTGTGTATACATGTTCACAAGCAAACAGGTGTGTGTGCATGTGTGCAGGTGTGTGAGCATGTGTGTGCATGTTCATGGGTAAGCAGGCATGTGTCCTGGTGTGCAGGTGCATATGAAGGCTAGAGGATGATACTGGGTGTCTTCCTCAATGGTTCTTCACCTTTTTTTTTCTTTTTTTGAGACAAGGTCTCTCATTAAAACCGGAGCTCACCAGATCAACCAGACTGTCTGGCCAGCACATCACCAGCTCTGGAATTACAGGATTACAGGTGTGTTCTACAGTGCCCGGCCTTTTACATGGATGCTTGTACTTGTGCAGCAGGTTCCTTACTGACAGCCACTTCCCCAGAGTCCCCAGCTACGGTTCCCATCTATTGCGCTTATTAGAGTCTGCATAAATTATTTTCTCTTCCACATTGTTACTAATTATCTATTGAAGCTTTTTTTGGGCTTAATGAACTGTTTCACTCAGCTAAGTGTTGGGATGACTATAGAAAACACTTACCACAATGTGGGTCTATTCTGGCAGTCTTCTCTTCCTTCCTAAGTTAGTAACCATTTTTTTTTTATTGAGCTAATGTTTGATGTCTTTGGGCAGCCATTCAAGGTAGGAATGACAATCTGTTCTGGATTAATCTATGGATAAAACACTTTTAGCTTTAGTTTGGAGTGAAACCTCAACCTTACTAGCAATTATGCCATGTTTACATAATCTGCTCTGTTTAAAAAAAAACCTTCACTCTTCCCTAATGCCATCACGAGCTGTGGGCAGGCACAGGTATGAATCAGCAGCAGTATAAAAGTTGCCCCCTTTCAAGTATTGAAATAAATTCTGTTTCATGTTGTGGTGGCTTGAAAAAAAAAAGTGGTTCCCCAAAGAGAGTGGAACTATTAGGACGTGTGGCCTTGTTGGAGGAAGTGTGTCATGGTGAAGGTGGGCTTTGAGGTCTCCTATGCTCAAGCTACACCCAGTGACACAGACCATTTCCTGTTACCTGAAGGTCAAGTTGTAGGACCCTCAACTCCATCTCCAGCACCATGTCTGCCTGATGATAATGGACTAAACCTCTCAAAATGTAAGCCACCCCAATGAAATGTTTTTCCTTTATAAGAGTTGCCATGGTCATGGTGTCTCTTCACAGAAATAGAAACCCTAAGACATATATGAGCTGAAAATGTATTTCAGATATGCAAAATTCAGTCATTCAGATTTTCAGTTCTAACTATAATGAAATAAAGGACAGTCTTATTATCTGTGATAATTAATCTTCATTGTCAGTTTGAGTAGATTTGGTATCACCTAGGAGACACATCTCTTTGCTCTGTATACTTAGTGTTTTAATTATGATATGCTACAGGCTGTTTCTTTCTTGGCCTAGTCTAGTTGGGGTCCTGCGTGTTTCTTTTATCAGCACGTGAGTGCCTTTCCTTAGTTTGGGGGAGTTTTCTTCTATGACCTTGTTGAATATTTATGTCACTGACTAGGAGTTCTTCTCCCTCGTTTATGCCTATAATTTAAAAGTTTGATCTTTTCATGGTGTCCCACATGTTCCTTTCCTGCGCTAAATTTCTTTTTCATATTCTTTCCTTATTTCATCTCAATCCTCTACTTTATCTGCAAGTCCTAACATTCTATCTTCTGCTTGATTCTTTCTACTTGTAAGGCTTTCCTTGGGCTTTCTAGAAACATCTTTATTTAAGCGTGTGCTTCCGTCATCATTCTCTTTATTGAATGCCCTGGACTGTTTCCATCAGTCTTAGGCTTGTGTTTTCCTGGGCATCACTCAGGCATTTATTCTCTTTAAGCCCATCAAGTTGCTTCTTTGTGTCTTCTTTAAACCCCTGAATTTTTGGTGACATTTATGAGTATTCTTTTAAATGCTGTGTCTTGGGGTCCATCTAGGCAATTCTTATTGCCAGACACTTCTATAAGACTAGTGGATTTGGGATGTGGGCAGGGAGACATTGCTTTTAATTCTTCATGTCATTTGCATTTTTGCAAGGAGATCTGGGCACGTGAACTTCTTTTGCTCTGTGTCAGAGATGGACAGAGCAGGTTGGGGCAGGAGAGAGGATGGGTGGGTTGGGTTGGGACTAGATTTTTGGATATGGCTTAGGTGTAAGGAAATCAGGTGGACATAGGGAACTGGATGAGATACAGAAGTTGCAATCTGATCCAAGCTTGTAGTTTGAAGTGGATGGTGGGTAGGGGTGCAAAATCTTCAGTGTGTAGCTTTTTCTCTGACAGGCTCAGTATGTCTCCTCCATGTCCTTCAGATTCCACATTCTCACTCTAGGCAGGAGGAAGCAGTAAGGACCACAAAGTGACTGTCAGTCAGTTGGTGACATGGTTTTCTCAACGATAATAATTTTTCTATCATTTCTACCTGGTAGAATGCAGCTTACAGCTCACTGGTCAGAACTGTGTTACTTGCTCATTCTTAACTGCAAAGGCAGCTGGGAAATCCTCCTCACCCAAGGTTTTTCCTATGTAAACGTATCTGATTTTCTCCCCTGGAGACATCCCGGTTTGTTCTGTCACCTCCTACATTGAACATGCTTTAGGCTTGATGCCCTGCCAGAACCTTGGGACACATCTATTTCCACCAGCTGAAGAGTTTCTTTCCCCTCTTTCAGAGTACAGCCTCTGCTTCTTTAGCTCTTGTCAGGCCATGCACATCCATCTACAGCTTTTGGAATAGGAAAGTAAAAATTTCAAGGTGTTGCATGTTAGATAGCTTGTATAGTGTGTCACACTTGGATGGTAGCTGAACTGAGTAAACTATTAGATTGACAATATTTTTTCCTTTGGCTTTGGAAAAATGTGCTGTCTAAGGATTTGTTTGAGAAGTGTGATGTCATGCTTACCCTAGAATTTGTACCTATATATTTTTAATCTCTCAGAACTTTTTGATATGATATGAAGGGGATTTTAAAGAATTTTTGTTGTATTGGGTACTGAGGGCTTTTTAAATCTGGAGGAATATGTCCTTCAAATCTAGGAGATTTTTCATAGCACTCCTTTGACCATTTCTTAAGTTCTACTCTCTGTAGTGACTAATATGTTGTGCCTCTTGGATTATCTTTTGTATTGTCTTACTTTTATCTTCTGGTGCCTTGTGTTTGCTAGACAAATGCTCCAATACTGAGCTAAATCCCCAGTTATTTCACTTTCTTGTAATTTGTCTCTCCATGATATATCTTTCATTTTACTTCTAACTTACCTGCATTGTTTATGCAATGTACATCTCTGGTAAATACACACAGTAGAATATTTCATTCAATCTGACAATCATTGCCTTTTAATAGACCTAGTTAGTCCATTCATATTTAATGTAATTATTGGTATAGTCTGGGTTCAAGCCACACTAATGTATTGTATTTGCTTTTTGTGATCTTTTTCCTTTGGTACCATTTTTTTCCTGAAATCTATTAATTTAATCGAATACTTGCTCTAGTTGCCTTTCAATTGCTATGATAAAGCACTATAACCAAAAGCAACTTAGGGGAGGAAATGGCTTATTTAACATACATTTTCAGACATTCTTCTCCAGGCTCTAATCTGCTCAATACTACCTTCTACTCACTCTCCTCAAAACCCCTAGATCTAGCCTGGGTCCCATGACCAGTGCCCTAGCCTAGTCTGGCTAGCCTGTGCTACCACCAATCCCTAGGCTATCAACAGTACCTGCTCTTCCTATCCCCAACCTACAGGTCTCTCCCACACCACAGCCAACAGCTCCATCCTATGGTGCCCTGCACATCTGCCTCTAGGCTCTGCCCAGATAACCAGGTACACCAATAGGGTGAGGTTGGTCCCTACCATGGCTGTACCTTCTTTCCTTACTCTGACTACGTCCTACTGACAATCTGCACACTGATGAAATCTCCTAACATTTGCTTGCATGCTCCCTAACAAAAGCAGTTTCCTAGGGGACCACTCTCTTGGTTGCTCACCTGTTTGGTTGAGCCTGCTTCCTATGTACTTCTTCCCTAGGGCATCTGGTATGGTTGGCAAACCTTCCTCTTTGAGATCTCTGATTATGACAAATCCTTTAATCTCATAGAATGTTATGAGTATGATTTCCATCACACTGTCACAGTGGTCCTTAATGACCCCACAAGGGAACCCTGCTCCCTCATTCACAACAGAGAGGGAATGTAAAGGCCCCGTTTTTCAAGATCAAAATGAAATAATAGGGACTGGGGAGATGGCCCAGTCTACCAAGTGTTTGTCGTGCATGCATGAGGACCTGAGTTCAATCCTCAGAACTCATGTGAAAATGCCAACTGAGGCAGTGTGTACCTGTTAGTCCAGTGCTGGGAGCAGAGACAGGAGGATGACTGGGACTTGCTGGTGAGCCACATCAGTGAGCTCCGGGTTCAGTGGGAGAGCTTGTCTCACATTCATACACACATACTTGTACATGCACTCAACTCCCACATGCGTACGTACACACACAAAAGCAGTACTATAGACTTGCTTTGACAACATGGAGAGAAACATCGTTGTTGGCCAAGCAGAAGAGAATCGCCTCTTAATAAAGTTGTCAGAACACAAAGGAGAGATGGAAGTATGGCATTGTGGAAGGAAAAACAGATTTCATGACCCTTGCTAGTCAACTCTCAGTTACTGTAGCAAATACTTGCGATCATCACCTTACAAGAAGCAAGGTTTACTGCAGTTCTCATCCTCAAAGCTTCCACCCACGGCCAATCAGTCCTGCTGTTTGGGGCCTAGGGTAAGGGGTCCATGGTAGAGCAAAACCAGTCTCTTCTTGGAGGGGAAGTGAAAGGGAGGAGGAAGAGTCCAGGGTGCCGTAGTCTCCCTCAAGTGCACGCCCTTCATGACAGAAATACTTCCTAGTAGGTCACACCTTGTAAAGATCCCACAATCTTCAGTTGCCCAAGGGACTAATCCTTTAATGTATATGCGGGCCTTTGGACATTCTAGGAGCAACTAATGCGACACCCTTTCCACCCACTGCCATGCCCTTGTCATATAAAGGAGAAGCAGGAAAGCGATAACTGGACATCTAGCACTAAGATAAGTCTGTCGATGGAACCTCACTTCCCAGGACAGAATGGTATTATTTTGCCTCACAGAACCATCACTCTTTACATCTTTCTTCCATCCTGACTCAACATGCTTTTGGAAATAAATGGTCTGAGACACATCACTCATCCCTCCTGCTCGCCACACGACTCTCACGTCTCATATTTAACCCTGAGCCCTGCGGACTCAGGTGTCTCGTCCAAACAGATTTGATGCAGCAGCACGAGTGTTTTTAGAGAAAAAAATCTCAAAATCTAATTGCTGGCAGCAAGA
Organism: Mesocricetus auratus; assembly: GCF_017639785.1. Classification (NCBI taxonomy): domain Eukaryota; kingdom Metazoa; phylum Chordata; class Mammalia; order Rodentia; family Cricetidae; genus Mesocricetus; species Mesocricetus auratus. Next base: position 9,287,199 of record NW_024429266.1, read on the forward strand.
ACCTTCAGCTTTTTCAGCTGTAGGTGGATGCTGTACACACAGACACCTTTAAATTTTTAATTTTAAATCCCTTGAGTTCTTGAGAAGACATTAGGTGAGCTGAGGGCAATTTTTGTTATTTGGAACATTCTATTCTTAGTAAAATTAGCTATGCTCCCAAACAGGAAGGGGAAAATGCCAGCAAATTGCCAGTTATTGTATCTCTTTGGTTCTTGTAAGCATGACGAGGTGCACTTCTGTTGGTATTCAACATGGAGCTTGTAGAGGATGGTCACTTGGTCCTTGGCTATCTTGTTGTCAAGTTGGGGTTGGATCTCAGGTTTACTGACTCTCTTTTCTCTCTTTTACTCTACTGCAGGAGTCTTGGCATCTTCATAGCTGTGTAATCTCATCCAGGGAATCATAGGTCATTTGGATGACGGCTTGAACTCAAGTCTTTGCCTGTGTCTCTATTTTGTGTCTTAGATAACATCATTTAGAGGGAATTGAGAATGAATTTCTGGAGACCCCTATTCCCGATTGATAAGACATGAAGTGGAGATTCCCAAGCAGAACTGGAGTACCACTTTAGGTACCTGTAAGTTAATTAAAGTACTCTGTTACATTTCTGATCCACTTTCCAACTGGTTTGTTTTCTTTGGCAACAGAGAGAGACTGCCTCAAAAGTAGGAACAAATCAAAGCAAGCAAACAATAATGGGGGCCCACTAACATCCTCTATAAAATTACTTTCCAGCTATGTGCATAAGTGTGTATGAAACAAATTTAATTAAAACATTGTGGTGTGTGAGCCGGGCGGTGGTGGCGCACGCCTTTAATCCCAGCACTCGGGAGGCAGAGGCAGGCGGATCTCTGTGAGTTCGAGGCTGGGCTGGACCGATAGCCTCCAAAACAATACAGAGAAACCCTGTCTCGAAAAAACCAAAAAAAAATTGTGGTGTGTGTGTGTGTGTGTGTGTGTGTGCACGGGCGCGCATGCGTGCATGCCACAGAAAAATTCCTGGAGATCAGAGGACAACTCTCTGGAGTTTGTTTCCTCTCCTATCTTTATGTAGGTTCTGGGGATTAAATTAAGGTCATTTGGCTTGTATATAAAGTGTTTTTACCTGATGAAACATCTCTCTGTGACCACAAGTTTGTGTTTAGATATGGTGCACTATCCAACATTTTCTATCATTTATATACATGAAAAAAAATTCTAAAATCTGAAAAGAATCTGAAACACTTCTGATGCCAAGCTTTTTGCATAAGAACTTTTCCATGTCTATTGTTCCTAGGGCCTCAGGGGATGCCAATAACCAGCAGTGTGTTACAAAGATCATCACAAATTCCAAATATACGAATAACTGTATTGTTTCATTTTCAATTTGTCTGTCCACTGATTTTGTGAATCACAATCCAGGTTCTCTGGTGACCTCCATAGATCACTGTCTTCAAGTTGAAATAAATCTCCATGAGAATTATGGCTAGGTAGGTAATGTATGTGGTGTGGTTGGGTGTAACCATGATCTGGAAAGTGAACCAATATAACGCATCCCATGCAGACTAATATCTGGTCAGACTCATCCATTACCAGCTCTGCCCGGGATCTGAGGGGATTTGAGGAAAAGGACCCGGTGTATACTGGAGCCCAGGTGTGCAGTAATTTCTCAAAGGTGACACCTTGGGGGAGGATGACATTGAGGGATGCATGCTTGTCCTTAGACCTGTGGGCTTCTGAGTCTCTACACTGCGCACTGATGGCCTGGGAGAGAGCAGAGGCACTGAGCAGGGTGGTGCATTGTGGTTTTTGGGATAGCTCTGAGGCACCCTCACTGTCACTTCTTTCAGTAAAAGTCATTTAAAAATGTGAAATGTAAAGTTTAGTGTGCTTTTATAAGAGTGTTTGAACAGAAAAAACCATACATATTAGAAAATACAACTTTATGCCAGACTCAGAGAAATACCCTCCTTTCTCTTACATGTAGACTCTAGATGTCTGTGTGTGTGTGTTCACACCTGCGCCCACCTGTCTCTCTTCCTCAGCAATGGGCGTAGGAGTATACACACCTTCACTCCCAAATGCTTTTGGTGTGAATGCTGAGGATCAAAGTCAGGTCCCCGTGATTGCAAGGCAAGCTCTTTACAGCCAAGCTACTTCCCTAGACCGCAGGCTATTCCCCTTCTTTGGGTATATCACACATCAGTGCCTATTAGTTAGTTTCTTATGTATTTTCCCATAGATTATCATGATCACTGCCTGGGTGAGAGCCACTGAGAAGTAAATATGTTGAGATCCAGGGAAGAGGGGTTCCAGGTGGGCTGCTGCAGCACCACAGACAGGGCAGACATTAGGGCTGAACCTCCCTTTTAAAAGGCAAGTCTCTTTTTCCAGGGCAACCTCAGGATTGCAGGAAAACAAAAGACTCAGAATGTTCCCACGTAGACACAGCCTCCCCGACGACCAGCATGCCCGAGAAGGTGACTCAGTCTATACCACTGAAGAGCCAGCATTCGCTCATCTCTGTAGACCATCCTTTCCAGTGGGGTTCACTCCAATGCAAGGTTGGATGTGCAGGCTCAATGCCAATGTCCACACCAGGCTGGCTGCAGGTGGTAGACCCTACGCCACCTTTTCCCTTCCTGTTTCAAAGCTCTTATACTTCCCGACTGTCCCTTGAACAATGCTTTAGTGCAGAAGGCCACCCCATATGGACCTGCGTTGCCAAGGCACATCTGATGGACTTCTTGTGGCTGCCCAGCTCCTCTCCACGCTGGGACTTTTGATTGTCTCTTTCTTGGCGAGGCTGGTACTTCTCAAGGTCCTATCTTGTTATTAATGTATGAATGTGGAGTGAGCTGCTAACGGAGGCAGGAGAAAGCTGTGGGAGACAGACTCACACACAAAGGGAGGACACTCACAGTCGGAATTTCAATGAGGAGGTGTGGGCCAACTAAAGGGGTAGACACTCCTAAGCTGGCTGACGTCAAGGTACCTCTGAAATCACAGCAGGAAGCCTCCAACTCCACCTGTGTTAGACCAGGGCACATCCAGAAGGTGCATCTTGGACTCCCCTGAGTGTTTCTCAACCTGGTTAATATGACAATCAACATTAGCCAGCCCTCTCTCCCTCCCTCCTTCCTCCCTAGCTTCTTTGTCTTCCTTCTTTCATTGAGAAGATGAACAAACTCCTCAGTTCAGGTCTCCTAAGGCTGGAGGCACTGGTGGGCTAACGAAGTCTAATGATTGGCTTTCTGGGGAAAAGAGTTTGTGACTTTATTGACATAAACAATGGGTGACATACTGTTTATGACTAGTAATAAAATATATACTTAGTTAAAAATTCCATGCTATCAATAGACTCACAAAATGCTTCTGTTGGCTTTTGCTGAGGTCATATATCCAAGGCCAACCTTTGCTGCAATTCAACCGCATCAAGAGTCACAAAGTTGATCCCAGCCTGTCAAATCCCTTCATAATCAGTTTATCATAATACCTGCTCTGTAGTCAGTCTGCTGCTGTTTATCACTGCATGTGGGTTATGACTTTGAAACTGAGAGATCCTTTGGCTGCAGAAATGTTTGTAATGCAAGTCTGCAAATAACGGTTTCTTTAAGACCTTGCAAATTCCTGAACATTTCACTCTTAGCTCATGTCGATGTGGGAGCCTGCTCCTGCCTCTGGGAGTGCCGGCGATTCTTCTCACGGTTTTTCTCTAACCACCATTGCTCTCTGTCATGCTTTGTGTGGGGAGTCTGCTGACATCGGATAACTTCCAGTCCTCTATGCCTAGAAACCAGCTACCAGAGCACACTGGGCCTTCTGAGTGGAGCTCTGGCCTCTTTGTGTGGTGACAGCACCCCTCAAAACCACCAGATGCCAGCCATTCACCTCCCAACTCAGGCAGAGGTGTGCTTAGTCCTTGAGGAACAAGCAGAGACACAGAGGAGGGCAGGAGCTTAGAGCAAGGCTTTTGAGTCCATTTTCTCCAGCCTTTGGGTCTTTCCATCTGCTTGACACAGCGTCCGTGACGTGACTGTCCAGAGTCGGCATGACAGTCACAGCCCTTCTCAGTCCTGTGCCTTGATCACTTTCCTTCCTCACATCCTGAGTCTGGTTTGTCACAAAAGCCAATTCTAAGAGGAAGGATAAGAAGATTTAAAAAAAAAAGAACCTATAAATAGCATGAGTAATAACATCAGCATATATGTAGAGAAGAAAAGGAAAAAGGGCCCCAATATGTTTCTTTATTCTTTGTGTATTGACTTCCCACCCAGAACCTGCAATTCCATATTGCTGCTATGTAGCAGCTCAGGCTCTTCCAGGACTCAGTCAACTAAGAGCACATGACTTCCCCTTCCAGATTGTCTATTGACTGGGCAGCCAATCACCCTGTTTTTGCCAGTTGGCTGCAGAGAGTTGTATTTAATTTCCAGTATGGTTAATGCAACCATTACTAACTCTGTGGTTTTAGGAAGAATAAGTAAGAAACTGTATCAATCACTTTTCTCATAAATGTGACCATGACAAGAAGCATCTTAAAGGCAGGAGGGCTCATTCGGACTCCCAGTTTAAGGGTCAAGGAAGGAGTGGCCCCGACAGTGGCAGTAGGAGGCCTCTTGCTTAGTGGTAGACCGGAAATCAGGGGGATTGACGTTGGGGTGGAATTGGCCTTCCTGGGCTGCCTCTTATTCCCTTGAGAAAGTGTCTGTCACTAGCCCCATCCCTCATAGCTTTGGGATTATAGGTATGCACACGACCAGGCCTGACCTTTTGACCTAAATTCTAGGGATTTGATTTCAATTTCTTGTGCTTGCTCAGCAAGCACTCCTACATGATGAACCATCTCCCCAAACTATTTTTTATTAGAAAAATTTAAAAGTTAAGGTAAAATTCATGTGACGTAAAGTCACTTTAACTATTTGAGTTTGCCATCCAGTAATCTTCACTATTCACAGTGTTGCTCAGCCGTTATGGATGTCTGGTTCCAGGACAGTTTTCATCCCAAAGGAAACCCTGGACCACTAACCATCAGCCTCTCTCCCCCTCACTCCAGCCACTAGTGGTGACCACTCATCTGCCTTCTCACTCCAGCCACTAACGGTGACCACTCATCTGTCTGGGTTTTCATAGATGCACTATTCCACCACTCCTGGCATTTTGCTCATTTAGCATGTTTCCAAGGTCTATCCTATATCATGAATTACTTTTCAACTCTGGAGAAAGGTAAGTCACAGACCCACTGCTCCTGTTAGATTTCTCCATCTCCCCCATTTTACTTGTTTGTCTGTGAAACAGTGGTCATCGCAAACTCAAATTTGATGCCGTAGTCCGATTCCCGGAAAATGGGCAAAGGGAACTAAAAGAAATAAAGAACATTACCCATCTCAGACAAGCAACTGTTCCTTCAGACAGGCCAGCTGTTTTGTAAGTCTTGGTTATGTTTTAGTTTAGATCCGCCTATGGATGGCTTGCTGTTGGCAAGGTCTCGGGTGAGTAGCGGTGGACTTGATACTGTCTCTTTAATGGGATCTTACTTTCCGATGGACACAGGGGAGCAGCAGACAAAGCTATGGCAATAAAGAAATAAAGAGCCACAACAGAAACCCATGGGCTCACAGAGCAGATGCTTCAGTTAGTGTTCAGGGAGGATCTCTGAACTCAACTTGTAACGTTCAACTCAGCAGTTGTGTCAAGGGCCGGGCTCTGTGGCCTCTCTGCCTGCTGGTGGCTCGGTGGCTCCGTGCCTCGTCACGAATATTTACAACAGGAAAACAGAACCACTTACTGTCAGCTGTCTAAGCCTCTTGTGAGACGAGCTCTTTGAGTTAAGAGTAGGGCTGATTCATGTTTGTGCAAACTCGAATCTGTGATGTGCAATAACAGTTTGTGTGACTGTGTTCGTCAGAGGAATTTCATGTCAACAAAACAACCTGAAAGATCTCAATGGTTTAATACAGTAAATGTTTGCCCCATCCTGATTCAGATCAGGTGTCTCTTCTAATGGCTCAGGGATTCAGTCTTTCTTTGTCTTTGAGCTCGCTGTCCAGTGTAGCCCCCTGGAGTCCTCCACATACTCATTACATTAAGCAACTAAAGATTGCTTGGGTAGAAAAGACTGAAGTTTTAGACTCTAGGCTTGTAGCATTTCCAGTTACATCCTGGTGAAGATCCGTCTCCATTGCCATCGGGGATTCAGAAGTGCCAAGGAAACAAAGCTCAGGGTGTGGTCTGTGAAGAGATTATCTGGACCGTGTTGATTGAGATGGGAAGACCCACCCCAAATGTGCTCAGGGTGTGGTCTGTGAAGAGATTATCTGGACCGTGTTGATTGAGATGGAAGACCCACCCCAAATGTGCTCAGGGTGTGGTCTGTGAAGAGATTATCTGGACCGTGTTGATTGAGATGGGAAGACCCACCCCAAATGTGCTCAGGGTGTGGTCTGTGAAGAGATTATCTGGACCGTGTTGATTGAGATGGGAAGACCCACCCCAAATGTGCTCAGGGTGTGGTCTGTGAAGAGATTATCTGGATCGTGTTGATTGAGATGGGAAGACCCACCCCAAATGTGCTCAGGGTGTGGTCTGTGAAGAGATTATCTGGACCGTGTTGATTGAGATGGGAAGACCCACCCCAAATGTGCTCAGGGTGTGGTCTGTGAAGAGATTATCTGGACCGTGTTGATTGAGATGGGAAGACCCACCCCAAATGTGCTCAGGGTGTGGTCTGTGAAGAGATTATCTGGATCGTGTTGATTGAGATGGGAAGACCCACCCCAAATGTGCTCATGTTGGTGAATGAATGTGTGCTGTGAAGAGATTATCTGGATCGTGTTGAATTGAGATGGGAAGACCCACCCCAAATGTGCTCAGGGTGTGGTCTGTGAAGAGATTATCTGGACGTGTTGATTGAGATGGAGCCCCCCCAAATGTGCCAGGTGTGGTGAAGATTATCTGGACCGTGTTGATTGAGATGGGAAGACCCACCCCAAATGTGCTCAGGGTGTGGTCTGTGAAGAGATTATCTGGACTGTTGATTGAGATGGGAAGACCCACCCAAATGTGACTCTAGTGTGTTGTGGAATCTGATGTTGATTGAAGAGATTATCTGGATCGTGTTGATTGAGATAGGAAGACCCACCCCAAATGTGCTCAGTGTGGTCTGTGAAGAGATTATCTGGATCGTGTGATTGAATGGAAGGCCCCCCCAAATGTGCTCAGGGTGTGGTCTGTGAAGAGATCATCTGGACCGTGTTGATTGAGATGGGAAGACCCACCCCAAATGTGCGCACCATCTTTTCAGGGCTGGGATCCTGGAATGAAGGAAAAAAGAAAAAGTAAAAGGGTTTGTTGTGCAAGCACGAGGACCTGATGTCAATCCCCAGAACCCAAGAAAAATGTGGAGGTATACGAAGAGTGTCTGCAATTCCAGTCTTTCTGTTCATTCAATGTAACTAGCTGCCTTAGTGACTGTCTATATTTATGCCTCCCCTCAATGAGAGACTATACCCTCAAAACTTAACCAAGGTGAACCAAGGCTTCTTTCCTAAGCTGCTTTTGACAGCTATTTTCTCACAGCATCAGAGATAACTAATAAAATCCCTTTGGCTAGTGCAAGAGACCTGGGAGGTATCGTGTGTGTGTGTGTGTGTGTGTGTGTGTGTGTGTGTGTGTGTGTGTATCCCCCGAGGAAGAAATGATGCTATCTAGGCAGACTCTGCTGTAATTGTTACTTTCCCTCTTGCACGCTCCAGAAGGGGAGGCTATGGGGGAAGGGAGCTTGCTTCCAGTTGCCCCCGGGTCAGTCCTGCCACACTTACATTTCACCTTTGCAGGATTCCAGCCTAGGGGTGGTGGTGAGATGGAGGTGGGGTGGGGTGGGGTGGGATGGGGAGATTCCTTTTAACCACAGACTGTCTTCACTCTGCTGCCATTTCCTTCAGTTCCAGAGCACTCCATCTCCCTCCAATGGAATAGTCTATCACCAAGGTGATCTCAGAGTGAGGAGTCTATGCCTCTTCTGCCTTCCCCGTACCCCCCTGCCCTCTCTCACCTCCACCCTCTTCCCCCACCTCCCATCTCTGCAATCCAGCCAAGACTGGACTGTAATAAGACTTTAATGGCGTTTTTTAGTATTACACAAGGTAATTACAGTGCAGGAAAATGTAAAAGTAAAATCAGCCATGACTCTGCCAGCCACGTCTCTGTCCTCAGAGTCCACTAGATGAGGTCTGTGTAGCTCCTTCGATTGGCAGCCTCAGCCTCACTGTGGTAAAAGTCAGCACTCTCCATGGGACAGTCTTCATGGATGTCCACCGGACACCTTCAGTGAGTCACAGTCCTTAGGTCCCCAAATCCTCAAGAGATAAAAAGAAGTTGCTTGTCTCCTGAGTCATTCATTCATGATCTCTATCTACCCATTCCAGTAGCTGTGAGAATTTCTGTGTTTTGGTTTTTTTTTTATAAAAAAAAAAGTCACCTTCAATCTCAGCCGGACAGCTCTTCCAACATAAAAGTTGACTGAACCTTCTGCCACCAGAGTTACAAATCACAGATCCTAGGAAAGAACATCTGTTTATTATTAATTATTATTATTATTGAAGACTAAACCTCTTCAGCAACAAACAAGAGTCCACCAAGATAACTTAAGCAAAAAAGCAAGTCTGTATAAATTTTATAGAAGCAGCAGGACCACAGGTAGGAGGCAGGTCCTTTTCACAGAGCCTTGGGTCCTTAGCAGCTAAATCCTTTTCAGTTCTTTCTGACTGGGCATATTCTTTCTCTCTCCATAATCTGGCCTCGGCCTGTCTATCGTCTGTGATGGACCACCTTGATTAGGTTAAGTGAGACAGAAGCCCCACCCTATGAGCAGGCAAGACCATCCTGTTGGCTTGGGTCTTTGAATTACAGGGAGGAAATAAACTAAGCACACGAGTTTGTTGCTGTAGACTCCATATGACCCGCTGCCTCCAGCTCTTGTCACCAGGAATCTCCCACTGTGCCGGACTGTACCCTTGAACAGTGAGCCGGATTCAACCATTTATCTCTTAAATTCCTTTTGTCAGGATATTTTACCATAGCAACCAGAACAGGACCCCATACAGGATTGGGTTTATGAATATTACTGCTATTGGATATATGTTGGGTATGTCACTGCTGTGGCACTGTGATTCCCAGAGCAGAAACGTCCTTGTGATCTCATTTTCTGCTGTCACCGATTAGTGCGAGACTATTCCGGACTCCCTCTTCTTTGTTCAGGGTTGAGGATTATGGGTCTAACTCGGGTCAAAGCTGCCATCCCTCCTGTTCCCCGCAGGAAGGAGCCATCGCCACGTGTTGAGCCGTGGAGGGCGCTCCATCCTGAGATGACAGTCAGTAGTGCTCTAAGCATCCCTTCGCATCTGCCTACAGGGAGCGTGCTCTTTTTCCCGTCACACTCTCATCAGCCGCATAAAGAACCTGGGAAGTTCTTTGCGCATGTTAGGCTTCAGGTAGCGCTTCTTGGGATGGGTCAGTCACTGGTTGGCTCACACCGACCCCTGGCCTCCAGACCTGTGGGCTACCTGCTGCCTTGCTGCCCCATGCCCTCAGCATGTTTCCATATTGCGAGTTGGCTGACTTTGGTTTTTTTCTTTTCGTCCTCAATTTTCTGAAACTTTCCAGACTTTCTTAACTAGCAGAATTAATTTTCACCTCCTTCTACCACTTCAGCAACCGGCTTGCGTTGTTAGTAAATCATGTCATACCGAATTTCCGATACTCATTCTGAGGCTGCCTGCCCAGATAGAGTGCGAACTGATTAAACATAGGGATGGTTTCTAGACACTGATTTCACGTTAGATGAGCAAAAAGGACGTTTCTTAAAAGCACAAATCAGCAAATGAGTGAGGTATACCAGCCTTCAGCTAAAATTTGAGGCACTGTAACAGCCGTCAACTCATTTTCTTTGTACCTTTTAGGTTTTATACCCAACCCCAAATTCCTATCAGTATTTCTGGTACTACCCAGTATTATATATTTTCTCATTCATTATTTTAAAGAACTAATTTGCTTGTTTTCTTTTTCCATGGATACGCGTGTGAGTACATGCGTGGAGGTCAGAGTTCATCATGGGGGAATCAGTTCTCTTTGCCCACCATGCGTGCTCCAGGGAGTGATCTCGGGCTGTCAGGTTTGACTGCGTGTGGCTTCCTTGCCGTTATCCTGCTGTTCTGTCCTCCCCTCCCAGCGCGAGTGTTATACCTCTGCCTGCTAATACATCCTACCAGCTCACATTAAATATATGTCTAGGCATATTCTAGAACCAAATAACATACCAGACCCTGCGGAGACAGCAATCAATGATGATGATGATGATGGTTTCTATGAGACAGTAAGTAGCACTTCTCTTTCCCAAGTTTTGAACTAAACGGAAAGCCAGAACAAAGGAGGGAGACTTCCGCTGTTCAGTCTTTTATATCTTTCTCCGAAATGCCCCTAGCCATGCCCAAAAGTGGGCCTGGCTAGTGACGTAGTTCACTGCCTATGTCTGTATATGTCTTTAGTCATGCCCAAAGTGGGTGTGGCTAGTGGTGCGGTAAACCGCCCTTTTATTACCTCATCTGTATGCGCCTCTAATAAGTCACATGGTTAATGGTGGAGCACTGTTTCCTCCTACAGCTGGCATCTATCTAAAGCAAAGTTGCCACACTTAAAGCTTCTTAACACAGCGATCACGGGAGAAGGTGCCTTGTGCGGGCTTCTACTCCTTTACATGTTTATGTTTAACTATGTGTATGTATATCTGCCTGTGTGTGGGTTTGTGCAAGTGAGTGTCAGTGCCCTCTGAGGCCAAAGGCATCAAATCCCCTCTAGAACTAGAGTTACAGGTGGATAAGTCACCCAACTTGGGTGCTGGGAATTGCACTCCGGTCCCCTGCAGCAGCAGATACACGCTCTTACCCTCTGAGCCATGTCCCCAACCCCTAACTAGGCTTCTTGATATTAAGCTAGACAATTAAAGGGACTCACTCACCCAGTGTCCCCTGGTGATTCTCAGAGTGGTCAGTTCTACAACATAAACTAGCCATGGAGAAACTGTGTGTGTTCCCAGAGGGAAGACTAGCCAGCCTAGGAGAGGGCAGGGACGTTGAGTTGACGGACAACCCTGCTTATCTCCCCGTCATCCTGGCTCTCACAGCAGGGAGAGTGAATGCACCACTATCTATCCATGTAGAGATGCAGCCCATGCCGGTGCCCCTCAAGGGCTGTCACCATGATGGCCAAGCCTTCGCCAAAGCTGCTAACACCTGGTCAAAGCTGACAATATCTGTGCTGATGCTTGTGGTTACCACAGTCACCAAAGTTGCTGGAGATGTTGCTGGCACCAGGACTGCAAGCTCGGCATCTCGGTGGCTGTCTAGACGGTGTGTCTTCCTGCTTGCTCTGTTCCTGTAGCTAGCGGGCATAAGACTCAGGCTGGGATGCTGAGGATGGATCCGAAGGATGACTCTAGGGGGAGTCATGAGCAGCATCTCAGAGAGATGTCAGTGGACCTGAAGGAAGACTGCATTCTCCACACAGTCTTTTTGGGAGGCGCCCAATGGATCACATGACCTACACAGAAGTATGAATTTGTAATGCCTGCAAAATCCATTAATATCTTGTGAATAACACCAATTATTTGCAATATTTTTTGGTGTTAAAAACCAAATATGTTAGCATGCTAAATGAAAATATGTAAAATATGCCTGCTTTTATAACCTGGTGCTGACATCCTTTCTTGTAATATTCTGGAAGTTTCAAAAACAGGAATTTGAAACTCCATGAGTCTCTGAGAGGCCCCCTCATTCTCTTTACCCCTCTGCCCCTCCAACTCTGGACCCCTGTCCTGGGATAGACTTGTTTGTTCTAGAACTTTCTTGAGCAGTGGGTCTCCCTCACGCCTACAAGCGCTTGCTCCACACCTTGGCATGTCTGAGCCCTGGCCTGAAGGGGCTCAATGCACACTGGGCTCCCTGCAGGGACAGGAACGAGCCAGGAGGGATTTACCTAATTTAACCCAGAAGCTCATTTCAATTAATAAAACCAACTTTCACGGGGCAGAGAGAAGGAGGCCATGTTGCTCACAATTCTTTCTAGTCTTCTGTGCCTATCTTGGATTCAGTCCTGAGTCAGCCCACACATTTCAACAGTCACCCCCAAGTCTCAAGGGTTCATAACTTGAGGAATGGTTCAAACCCATTTTTTGTGAAGGCCTTGGATAAACAAACCATGCTTCATGGGGCTTCTAGATGTTTCCATGTTTTGTTTCTCACTTTTATTTCTATTTAAGATTCTAATGTATTTGTGATTTGTGTTTGTTCCCTGGGGAAGGTGTTTGTTGAAACGCCTCTCAGAGGCTGGGACTAGCAAGAAGAGAGAAGATATAACTTGCACAGATCTTCTTTAAGGCAGGTAACTGCTGGTGGAAGCCTTGTCTTAGCATGGGATGCTGCTACGCTTTCCCTTTGCCTGGTTGTCCACCAACTAGTCCAGCTAGTTCTCTCGTACATAGCATCATTCCTCAACTCCCACTGATGTTGGAATTCTCTGGCTGCTTAAGGTTGTTGCTGATTCCCTGGCTATTTTGGTTAACAGCATCACCAGGATCTCACTGTAGACTCCCCAGACCTTGTTGTCTCTTAGGGGGTGGTGGTGGGGGGGGAGAAATCAGAAAAACACACAAGCATAGTACAGGAGATACATACTGCTTATCATGGAGCAAGGAGAAATATTCTTAAGAGGTAAAATGGCCAGATGGACCTCCGCACTGAACTACATTCTAGGCTAGTTTTACACAATTTCTACATAGTCTAGCAGACAACTTTCCAGAGGAGCATTTTCCTGGATAGGTGATTGACAGGCCCATTTGGATTGATGCTTTTGTGGGAGCATAAGTTATTCCCTTGTGCTTTATCACAAAGCACCCTGATAGCAATCTCATAGGGTTAAGGACTCCTAGAATCAGGTTAAGATAGTTATCAACTAATGTCATCCACAAAGCAATATAGGATGTCACACCTTCTCCCAGGGCCAGAGGTATGACTTGGTCCATTCCTTGGGATGGTAGTTCTAGTAGTTGTTCTGGTAGTTCTGGTAGTTCTGCTACTGTAGGTCCAGCCTTAGTTTTACAAGCTATTGATTATGAGGGAGGGGTCCAGCCCTAATGGCCTCAAATCCTGTCAATTAGCAACCTAACAGAGTCATCACCTGTCTGGAACACAAGCAAGTGTTCAGGTAGCCTAGCCGTTTTAGGTAACCAGAAGTATTGTTTCTGAAATGATAAGCTGCCTTCAAACTATTCAGTGAGCCTCCCCCTGGTTCACAGGCCTTTGCGACAGCAGGAAAGAGATTTAACAGGAAGGGAAATGAAAAAGGGAGACATCATCGATAGGAAGCTGCCGAGCAGGGACTGGACCATTGCAGGGCCAGCCTGGACTCCTCTGTTCTCCATGCTGAAAGAGAAGTGCCACGCTTGCAAGTGGCTCTCAGTCAGTGCCACCAACACCCTTGGGGACATTTGCTGACATGTGTGGTCCTGTATACATTGCTTAAGGATCTGTTTCCTTCTAGAGGATGCTTAGGGACAACAGCTTCAGTTTGTGTCATTTGAATATCATTTACCCAGATCTGGATCCTAATGGCTCTTGATAAACATATGACTGGGCCAGTGTGCTTTTTCGGCTCCCTTCCCTCTAGCTCCATCCTACATGCCCACGCCCCATCACAAAGGAAACCCATCTCTTTTGATTGACAGTTCAGCTTGACAATACCAGGGACCTACAGAAATTAGTGTTATGGTTCTCAAATGTACTGACCATGTAAACTGAAGCACATAGGGTTTTAGAAGTCTATCCCAATGTAGAAAGAACTATGATGGCGATGGGGACAGGAATACACCACCCCAAAATAGGCTCCTCAACATATGGACTATTCTGTGCTGAAGGCAATTGAAGAATGGTAGACCCAGGAAAAACTCTGAAAATGTAAGTTTCCCTTTTTAAGGGTGTCTGCACTTAGAAAAGCAATTCCCATCTGTAAAGGTGACACACACTCCTGTACCAAGAGAAAAGGGTGAGAGCTGTAAACTCATCACCAGAGAAAACACCTAGTTAAATCTGCAGACTGCATTTTAATAGACTCCCTGGCTCATCATCTAGGCCTGGTCATCTTCTTGTAACTCCCCTTCCCTGCCCAGTGTGTACGACCTACACTGTGTCCTCAAGGAAGAGCACTTGTACTCTTTCATGACATTCTATGGGTCTGGAACCCATTGAATATGTGTCAGCATCGGACAACACAAAGAAGACAAGGCGGCGGCGTGGTGGAGGGCAGTGCCGAGCTCGGTGGGGCTGGCATGCCGAGCGCCATCTGGGCAGAGGAAGCACTAATGGCCAAAGCTGAATGTCTGCTTTTTGCCTCCCTAGTCCCCAATCCTGCTTCTGTCAAGAGCACCCTGTTCTCCTCTGGGATCCATTTCACTCCACTTTATCATGTATGGTCCAGATGGGGTGCTCGCTCTGGGGGCAGAAGCTGGATGAAGGCCCAATCAGCTGTCACAGCATATTCTGTTCACACAAGGGTAGGGTAGCGACCCATACCAGTGGAGTCACTGTGAGTTTTGGTCATTTCTTAAGAGCTCTGAATAAGAAATGTTCACTGTACTCTCTAGATACGAATTCACTGGGGTTGAGAACAGGGGGTAGGAACCGGCAAGGGAAGGCGGGACCCCGGGAGTGGCAGTTCTCACAGCATCCTTGCTGGAGGACAAGCATGCCAGAAAGAGAACTCTGATTCTTGATTCTTTCTCATCTCCTAAGCCAGTACTTCTGCCTAGAAGATTGACAGAGATGGAAAGAAGGAGCCTGGAGTAACCAGCTCACCCTCCTCTCAAATGTCAACTAGTTCCTTCCATAAGAAAGCCCTTCAGAGGGCGCCAGAGGGACCCCTCCTGCTACACAGGGGGCGTACACACTCGCTTACCCTCCCCGCCCCACCCATCCCCCAGCACGCCTAAGAATCTGTAATAAACTCCTCTCTAAAACACCCTCTGCGGCCTGTGAATTACTCTTCAAATTTGCAAGAAAAGAACCCGAAAGCCACTGACCTCAGTGGCCTTCATTTTTTGGGGGGGGGGTTGGTTTTGTTTTGTTTTTCCAGGACCCCAGCTGCTTAAGTGGAGAAAGCCTCCATTGTCCTCAGACACCTGATCTGTGTCACTGGCTGGGAAGACGTTTCCAGGGCAGGTAGCACTAATTTAGAAAGACAAAGAGAGCACCGGAGAAGCTGACGCATAGGACACTTAGCAAATCAGTCCCAGAAATCAGTTGAACATTTGTGATCAAACTTTGGAACTTCCCAAGGAAACTAGCTCAATGGATTTCTTTTTGGTTCAGATCAGTTTGGGTCAAATACGGTGTTATTTGCAAATGTGAAAAAACAATGGGAATGTAGACACGAGCTGTCCCAATTCCTTCAAGTTCAAAGGGTGAATGCTAGAAGGCAGAAAGAAGAAGCCAGCACATGGTATGAGGGTGGTAGGAAGGTTCACGGAGCAGGAGCAATGGTTTCTGTGAAGTAACAGCACCTGCATGGTAACAGGCTGTGTCAACAGCTGATATGTTACTTATCTTCCAATTCAGTTTTTAACTTTTGGCTAACTCCCCAACATTTTTGTTTAAAACATAATTCTAATAACCTAAATATAGGCTATAAACCTTCCCAAGGCCTACTGACCTTCTGAGAAATATGTGAACTATAAAAAAACCAAAAATAAACCAAGTCCCTTTTCTAAAGCCTTTAGCCATCTGAAAGTCAAAAGGGGCCGTGGATTCCTACAGTTCGGTTCACTGAGACTTTGTTACCAATAGCAACAGATGGTTATTTTGAACACAAGCTCCAACATCACTGTCTTTCTCCATATTCTTATTGGCAAATGGACAGAAAATCTGCGGTAACCTCCTCAGTGAAAATACAAGATAATTTTAGATAGTCCCAGACAGATAATCAGCTTTGCCCTTCGACCCCTGGTAGACACTCAGAAACTATGGTTTCAATTACATTGCCATTTGCATCTCCACTGACCAGAACACAAGGTTCTCCCGTGGTTAGGGGTTCCATCTAAATGGTACAAAAAAGTACTGATGGCTGGAAGACCTGTTAATGAGGGGAAGAGTGTACGTGGAGGCTGAGAGGTCCTTGTGCTCGCAGATAAGCACTAGGGGAACCCGGAGTGTCAAACACACAGGGCTGTCTCTTCAAAGGGAGAGAGAGAGAGAGAGGCTGGGAGCAGACATGGTTTATAGCCTGGTGACCTTTGTTCTGTTTGTACGGCTGAGACCACAGTGGATCCTCCCCCAGACCCTTAGAGTGAGTTGGTCAATCTATAAAACACATCTTTATAGACATGTCACATGCAGTTCACAAGGAGTTTGGACGCTAGTCACATCTTAAGCTTTATTGTACACACTGGATTGAGTTACTTTCACCACAAAAATTTTTTTCACCAAATTGTGTTTGAATATGCCTAAAATTAATTACTCAGGGTTAGACTCCCGAAGTTTGAACCAATACCAGCTACTGAGACCTGATGAACAGAACTGCCTTCTAGTCCCCCAAAGATTGTTATTCTGTTGGTCATGGTAGCACAAGAGATCCGCTCCCCCTCCATCTTAGGGTTTCTATTGCTGTGACAAAACACCATGACCAAAAAGCAAGTTGGGAAGGAAAGGATTTATTTGGCTTACACTTCCACATCATAGTTCATATTGGAGGAAGTCAGAATAGGAACCCAAGCAGGGCTGGAACCCAAAGGCGGGAGCTGATGCAGAGGCCATGGAGGATGCTGCTTACTGACTTGCTTCCCCTGGTTTGCTCAGCCTATTTTGTTACAGAACCTAAGTAGCCCGGGACAGCACCACCCACCATGGGCTGGGCCTTCCCACACTGATCACTAACTGAGAAAATGCCTTACAGCTCTATCTCATGGAGGCTTTTCCTCAGCTGAGGCTCCTTCCTCTCTGATGATTCTAGCTTGTGTCAAGTTGACACACACACACACACACACACACACACACACACACACACACACCCCCCCCCCACAGCAGACTCCCCACAAGTATAGATGTTTTTCTACAAACCACTGCTAGGAGGAAAGATGGTAAATTTGGGCCAGCTGGGAAATTTCACCATTGCTTGAGAAGTCCTACAGAAGTTAAATCTTTTGCTTTTGGAAGAATGGTCATTAATTCCTTTTCACTCACATCTAGGAAATTCTAAGCACCATTTCTGATCCACCTTCCATACAGTTTGCACCTAAAGCCAGGCCAGTTAGTGATGAGGGCATCGGAATAGTTTCTGTGGTCTTGTAGCGTCTGATGCGCTGAGACTTTCTCTTCAAACATCTTGCTCACTTTCCCTGAGAATTGGAGTGGCAGTTTAAAAACACACCTGTAAGTTCTTTTACAGACACCTCATAACAGGGTGGACTTTAGTTCCCTTCTCTTTGGATATTGGATCGGCCTTAGTCACTTTTAAAGGCTACAGTGCATGAAGTGGCACCGTGTGACTTCTGGTGTTACATTAGGGAAAGCAATACAAAGTCTTCTAGGCTGATTTTCTTTGAAGGAAACCTTGGGAGCCTGGAGCCTGAGTAGGAGGTCCCTCGGAAGCCACCATGTTAGAGAGGCGTCTTCATATTTGGGGTTGCTCAGTCTGTGTGGCTTCTTATACTCTCTGAGGTTATCCTTCAGTCCTCTTCACCTGGGACATCCTGGGAGTGGGTAGGTCGAGGGTAGCAGGTAGGGGCTGATCATCCAGCCAATCCAAGTGAAGGAGTAGAAGGCACTCTACCTTTTGATGTGAGGTATTGGGAGAATTAATGACTGCTTTTAATATCCTAGGAGTGGCCATCTAAACGCCTTTCTTTGAGTGGTAGGAGTTTACGGACTGAATTTCAAGGTGCAGAACTGGTTTATCCTTTCTTGATTCATGAAGTGTCACAAGATGCGGCACTGGAGAGAGCTTGGGCGCGCTTCCTTTGTCTTGCAAAACACCACTTGTCTACTCTTTTCCCTTAAGAACCCGTGTACAGGCCTAGGAGAGTCACCCATCAGTTAACTCTGAGGGATCCAGGCCTAGGAAACAGAAAGGAGGGGTGTGAAGTCTTCACAGGGTCCTAAGCATTGGTCCTGAACCTCCACAGCCTAATACGCACTGAAATACGAGTGTGTACAGTACACGCATCCATACGATAAACACTACACCAGAGGGCACCGATGACAGTTTCCCACAGGATCAAATCTCACACATTCTCTGTGCATTTTCTGACCAGAGTTTTGATCCATTTGGAGATTTGAAAGTAAAATGAGTCCTAGTTTCTGCTTTGGGAGAGACTTAAGGAGACTTACATTTAATTCCTCCTGTGAAGTGTGTTCAAAGACACCACGGGATCCCAGGAGCAATGAGTTCAGATCCTGTGTGGGCTGGTAAGACATAAAAGGACTGGGGGGCAAAGCTCTCCTGTCTTCAGTGTGCCTCACGGAGAGGAATATGAATTAAAGCTGAGATGCGAAGGCGAACCCGGTGGTCGTTTTCGCGGTAACAGCATTGCCAAACACAAACTCAAGCCACCCTGTATCCTGCCACTCTTTAGACACATCTGGCCGTCATCCTCCAAGTCCAGCCACTGCTGTGCTTATGGGAAAGCACTTGCTGGCAGGCTTTTGCCTTGCCTTTCATTCCCACTGGGCAAAGCGAAAGAGGAACCTAAGAGCAGGGAAGTTACTGGGCAAGCAGGGGAAGGAGGAAAGGAATGGCTAATACTTGGACTTGGATTTTTTGCCTTTGTTCACCAAACGATACTGATGCGGTGGTGGAGTCACGAGAGTGAAGTTTCCATGACAACAAGGCAGAGATCTGTAAATGCGGGATTAAATACAAAATAGGGGGAACTTAAATATTATGCTTTAAAATTTGGCCCTTCATAACACATTCGTTGCAATGATATCCTACAAGGACCAAAAGCATAGGATAGAAAAGTGTGCCTTCCCTTCCTCAGATACCATCACCTCTTCCAGGAGGTGAGCAAAGGCACTGAGACCTGTGGGTGACTGAGAAGCATGTCAGGACAGTCACCTCCGTGACAGCAAATTACGACAGAGGCAGAAGCGCTGGACACAGAACCTCACTGTTGTGCTGCTGAGTCCTTGTACCATCAGACACTAGCTTCTTCTGGACCTGGGCTGTGTCTGTCTCCTGCTCTAGCCAAAAGCTTTCACTGCTGTCTCTCCCCTCCTTCCCTCACTGAGAGACCACCCTTCGACACGTCCAACAGCTCCATGTTGATCACTTTGCAGCCTGCTCATTGCTCTGGGTTTCACAGCTTTATCCAGCAATCCTCAGATCTGGGCAGCTGCTTCCGGTCTTGGACAGCATTGAGTCTTGAGTAGTCACAGCCTTTCTGTCAGAATGCTAGCGTTTATGTGATTTTGCTGGAAGCGTCTCGATCTGTGCTTCTGGCTCCAGTAGCGTTGGCTCAACACAATTCAGGAGTAGGTTTGATCCGGTCAGTAACGAAACCTCTCCGGTAGTGACTCTCAACAGGAATGGGCATAGAAGGACAGACAAGTTCTCATGAGTCTCTGCCAAATTCTCCCAGAGTAGGAAAAAGCTCACAACAGAGAGCTGCCCTCCTTTGACACACCTCATGTACGTCCAGGAAGCAAGCTTTTATTTCACATCTGTTTTTCTCTTGATGAATTATTTGCAAACAAGGGCTAAGGAGGATGTCCCATTGTGAAACTGGTCAGCATTTCGTGGTTCTGCAACAGGCGCCAGAAAGGAGAGAACTGAAGGGCTACAGTTTAGAACTTAGCTGGAGGCTCCCTCGACCAGCGTGGGACATCCATGGGGGACAGCTGGGTCTCAGACTGGTGCTGCTTTCCCTCTGTCCACATGTGTGGGAACCAGGGAGACTGGGAGTAGGACTGTGGCGAGCACATAGTGAGATCAGGAGAAGGAGTAGGATTGCAGTGAGCATATCCCCCCCCACCCCCCGCCTTAGCTCACAAAGCAGAACAAGACAGCCTGGTTGTGACAGCAGCACAGAGAACTAGGAGAGAGGCAGAGTAGAAGAGAGAGCCTTCCTTCTTCCTGCCAACCACACCCTCGAGTTGTCACGTGTCTCTGGGCAGGTCTCACATTATCTCTGTCTTTTCTTGGCCAACACAAAATTTTCATAATGGAACCCTTGAGTTGTGGTCACGGCTTCACCTTCTCACCGCTTCCTCATATTTCCTGCCTGTGAAACATCCTTCTGGCTGCCTTTGGTATTTTATTAATATTGACATTAGCCCTGAAGGGTGGGGGGAGTGCTCTTATGCATTAAACATTCCTCTTTTTAGAGAGTGTACAACTCACAGCATCGCCTTTTTTTTAGAGTCGAAACCAGTCTTGGGTTATTATACACATAAGACAGAGGAAAGCAAGTAAGGCTTCATTGCTTTATGGCCAGGAAATTAACCCATGTGAGAGGCAATCTCTTCAGAATGTTTGTCTTAGCAAAGCATACCTACAATGGCATCTGGGTTTCTTCATTTTGTTTTGTTGAGACAAGGTCTGTCTATGCAGCCCTAACTGGTCTAGAACTCACCATGTAGACCAGACTGGTTTCAAACTTGTATAAATCCCCCATCTTTGCATCTAAAGTTCTGGGATTTTAGGTGTGCACCATTGTGCCTGGCTAAGTTTAAGGATTTCTAAAACCAATGGATGATCATAGGTATTTAGAGAAAGTCAAGCCACAATATGTCAGGATAATAGCGGCAAATGTGGCAAGACTAAATTTAATTAATGTGGCCTATTTTGAGGCATGCTGCCTTTCTAGTCTGCACATTCTATGAGCCAAACAT
This sequence comes from Mesocricetus auratus, assembly GCF_017639785.1. Taxonomy (NCBI): domain Eukaryota; kingdom Metazoa; phylum Chordata; class Mammalia; order Rodentia; family Cricetidae; genus Mesocricetus; species Mesocricetus auratus. The sequence continues at coordinate 9,308,108 of NW_024429266.1, forward strand.
TTGTTTGCAATAAGAGAATTAAGTTTACTTGTTCAAAACATACGTTCCAACATACTTATTTAATGGGATTATTAAATTCTAGACTTTATAACCTCAAATTCATCCACAGTAGGAATTATTGAAATACTTTTCCAAGTTGTCTAGGAGAATTACATTGGTTCTGATGTACTTTGACTGTTTGGGATGCTTATATTTATCGCCCACTGTGCTTTCTGCTTTTATATCCAGGGCCTTACCCCCTTGGGAGACAGTTTATTGTCTCTGTGATCTGCACTGGATTGTGGGTATCAAAACTACATCAGTTACTATTTAGAGGAGTTCTCTTCTGTGGTGGTTAACGCTGTCAACTTGATCAGATTAAGAAATACCCAGGGGGACTAGTGAAATGCAGTGAATAAAGGCTTTTGCCCCCAAGTGTGATGACTTAAGTTCAATCTTTGGGACACATGGTGAAAAGACAGAACTAACTCCCATATGCTCTCCTCTGACTTTCACACATATACTGTGGCATGAGTACACCACACACACACACACACACACACACACACACACACACACACACACACACACGGCTTAGAGAGAAGGAGAGACAGAGAGATACAAAGACACACAGAGACAGAGAGGAAAAAACACCTTGGGGATTCAGGAAAGCACACTTCTGGGTGTGGCTGTGATGTTTCTTGAGATAACTACACCTCAAAGGTGTTGTAGAATATTTGTTTAACTATGCAAAGCTGTGTTGCATTTGTTTAATTATGTAAAGATGTGTTGTTGTTTACCTTGCTTGCCTAAGGAACCTGATTGGTCTAATAAAAAAAAAAACTGAATGGCCAATAGCAAGAGAGGATGTATAGGCAGGCCTTCCAGGCAGGGAGAGTAAGTAGGAAGAGGAATTTAGGCTTGGAAAAAGAAAGAAAGAGGGAAAACAAAGAAAAGGAGATTCCAGGGATACACCAAGGACCAGCCAGTCAGACAACAGAGGGAGCAGGAAAGCAAGACACACAGAATGAAAAAGGTAAAAAGAACCAAGATAAAACATAGATGAAGAGAAATAGGTTAAATTAAGTTGAAAGAACTAATGGGACAAGCCTAAGCTAAGGCCGAGCATTCATAATTAATAAGTCTCTGTGTCTTTATTTGGGAGGTGGGTGGTAGAAAATTCAAACTACACAAAGGCTCTGACATAAGTCAGTGATTACCTCCCTGCTGCTCGGAATCTGGTGACATCATTGGGAGACAGTGAAAGGTAGGAAGGGGGCCTCACTGTAGGAAGCAGGTTGTTGGAGGTGTGTCATTGGGAGCTCTACCTTCCTGGCCTCTTCTGTGCTTTTTTTTTTTTTAGATTTATTTATTTATTTGTTTGTTTGTTTATTAGGTATACAGTGTTCTGCCTGCATGTGTGCCTGCAGGCCAGAAGAGGGACCAGATCTCATTACAGATGGTTGTGAGCCATCATGTGGGTGCTGAACTCAGGACCTCTGGAAGAGCAGCCAGTGTTCTTAACCACTGAGCCATCTCTCCATGTTCTATTTTCTTTGCTTTCTGTCTCCACAAAGTGAATAGCAGCCTTCATGCTCCAACAGCCTTGATGTCCTCTCTAAGCCACCACAGACTAAGTCCTCTGAAACCACAAACCAAAATAAACCATTTCTCTTTTAAGTTGGTTTTGTCACATATTTGTTTGCTATATATAGGAACAAGAAACATAACCAACACATCTTACAGGACTATTTAAAACTTGTTCATCTTTTCTTACCTTCTGCTCAAAAGAATTGCCTCTGTGTCTTAGTATTTTGACTTTTTGATTGCTTTTATTTCATTTTTTGAGACCTTGTCTCATGTAGCCAAAGCTCTCTTGGAACACACTATGTAACCAAGGCTGTCTTTAAACCCCATCCTCCATCCTCCACCTCCCAAGTGTGGGGATCATAAGCACGTACCAGCTCCCCCCAGATCTTTTGCAGTGTGTGTGTGTGTGTGTGTGTGTGTGAGAGAGAGAGAGAGAGAGAGAGAGAGAGAGAGAGAGAGAGAGAGAGAGAGAGAGAGAGAGAGAGAGAGAGAGAGAGAGAGAGAGAGAGAGAGAGAGAGAGAGAGAGAGCTGGTTTATGGCCCTGTAGTGCTCGGAGGGAAGAGTCCCAACCTCAGTTGAGAAGACCTCCATTGTGGGAAAGACTTTAAGAAACCTGAGGCAGCACTACTAAAAAGAGCCCACTTCATAGTCAACTTTGCCAGGACTACAGCATCACCTTCTAGAACAAGCAGACATCATTCTGCAGTCCTGACCCTTAGGAGAACTGGCAACCGGGCTCTGAAGAGTTAAGGACTTTACAGAAAAAAAGTGTTTGCCACTCTTGCCAAATTTCAGGGTGTCACACTCTTTTATCTGCTCTTTTAATTTTCTGCAGCGAAGCTCTGGGCTACACGGCTCTGCGGTCAGCCAGACTGGATTCTCACACCGTGAGTGAAGCGCTCAGCAACCCTGTGGATCCCCCACCCATTTCTTCCTGCTTCTCCACAAGCTCCCAGCCGAAACCATAATTTGATCGCCTATGAAGGCCTTGCCAAAGACACATTTCCTGCACGAGGCTATGCTGAACCCTTTTCCACAAGCTTGTAAATAAGGGAGCTGCTGTAAAGCATATGCTGTGCTGAAAATAATATGAGAAAGTGAATTACATGAAAGGGTTCATTTGCCTTGGGACATCCAGGACTTCAGTGTGTTAGTACATAGTGCAACTTGCAAAAGAGACACAGTATTCGTATTTCCCAAGTGTGTATTACCATGGTGGACTACTTTGTGGTATGTGTGTGTTAATTTAAGAATTTTCAGTGAAGCCAAAAATTGCTGAGAAAATGTTGGCCTAGGAACACTCTCCAACTTTATCTTGAGATACATCCCTGCATATCCAACTCCGGTGCATTGAGGAATGGGGAAGGAATAGAAGCCAAGTCTCTCTTCACTTCAGTGTTGCAGTCAAGGGCCTGCTCCCAGACGTAGATCTCTGAATCACTTCTGACCCCAGTTGCCTCCTCCCTAAACACCCTGAGTCCAGCGCTTCGGATTCTTTCACTTGACTCCACACATCTTCCCAATTTTACTGCCTACGTGAGAGGTGGGAATACAGACAGTGAACTGTATCACTTGTAATTACCACCCGCATTTATTATACAATTCTTGAATATGTCCCTATATTTTCCCATCCTTGGGTTTTTTTCATCCCACCCTCTTTTTAAATAATTAAAATTATTTTTGAAACATTCGTATACATATATAATGAAATATGATCGTATCACCCTTTCGTCTCTCTAACTCACTCCATATCCCTCTAGATACAACCTTCTCCCAACTTGTCCTTGCCGTGGTCATCATCGACTTCCTCCTCTTCCTCACCCTCCTCCTCCTTCTCCTCCCCCTTCCCCATCTCCACCGGCTAGTCACCCCCAGGGCTGTGCAACCTGTCTTTAAAGTCTTTGAAGTTTAAGGAAGTACATTTCCAGATTGTCAGCCTTCTTCACTGAGAATTTCTGCCCTCGTGGGTAGACCTGGCTTCCCCACATCCCTTCCCCATTTACATCTGGGCATATCATCCCAGGATGTAAAATCCTCAAGTGCTGGGCATAGGCAGAGGGCTTTGGACAGGCTAGGAAGGTACCACAGACCCTTAAGTTTCTTGGCCTTCTGGTTTACTTTGATGCTCTAGAGAATGATGCTCTAGAACATGCCCATCATGGAGGTTATGGTTTGGTTACGTGAGGGTGGGCCTGCCTTGCAGAGAAGGAAAAGTCTTGCCTACTAATCTCGCCTCCCTCATCCTGACTACTAAAGAGAGCCTCTAAAAGCAAAGCAGGGACCAAGACCAAGAAACACAGCATGCTAAAATTAGACTTCTTACGAAATTTAAATTTATATTTTTTTCTTAGCTATTTTTGAAGTATTGCTTCCCAGTGACACCAGTGCCTTTAAATGTGACAGGGACTCTTTCCAAGAAATACTAGCAGAAAAATGCACAGGAAAAAGTTTCATGTGGCTGTGTTTTTCAGAAGTGGTAGTTAAACCTGTATTGTAAAATCATATTATGAAATATTCATTCTAGTTGCAACCAGTGTTTATGTCATCTTATAAAAATTTAAAATTAGTTTTAACTCATTTAATAAAAAATATATGTAAGAATCTTCATAAAAGTTGATATAAACATTTATTTTATTGTGATTATCTTATTTAACAATAATGTACAATCATGCATCCAATTTAAAAATAATTAACATCTGAGGTTACATAAAATTTAAAAATTACATTAAAATTTTTTTGACTAATACATTTTTTTATTAAAGCTCAGTCATTATCAAGACAGATTTTTTTGGTATGTGTTTGGTGGCTGGGGTGTGGGGGGAGCAGAGTAGACTCACAAAGTCAAATGGAAGAAAGAAATATGTGCGATCCATATATTTGAGAAATGAGTTTTTGTATCAAATGGTCATTGTAATATTACTTTTTCAGTAGATAATGTAATAATCTTTAGAAAGTCATTATTGACAGAATGTGGTGGAGCATGCCTGTCATGTCAGCTCAGAAGAGAGCAGTAGGAGGACCAAGAGATCAAGGCCAGCTTCAGCTTTGTAGAGAGGACAGGAGTAGGGGGGGCAGCGGACTAGACACAGAGACAGAGGGGGCAAGAGGATAAGAGGGTAATTTGTCCCTCATCAAGACATGTGCGCACACACACACACACACACACACACACACACATTTGAGGGCACTGCAATGGTACATTTTAGGCCATGAACTTTTCATCAAAAGAGAAAAGAAGCTGGTAGAGGATGGGAAAGCAACAAGGATGAGAAGGGAGGAAATGTTTAAAATGAAACAGAGATTCTGGTCCTCACAAGCTGCAGTCCATCCCGGAGGAGAGCCCGGAAGACTAGGAAGATGACTGCACAGGCCCAGAGCAGTCAGGGTCTCTGTTGGCAGTTAAAAATGCACGCCATTAACAAGGAAGGAGGAGGGACAGGAGGGGGAAGGGAAGGGGAAGGGAGAGAGTGGGGGGAAGGAGGAGGAGGAGGAATGAATTTGACATTAGTGAACTGACATTAGATAAAACAAAACTGCTTCAGAACTAAAAAAGGAAAAGATATCAATAGTAAATGGCAGCCAAGATAAACAGAACTCCCAATGGTTTTTATTATTATTATTATTATAACTTACTGGGAATTTAACTCTGATTTTACAAGTTCAAATTACCTCTCTTCCTTCAAACCATTTGAAAAGACATTTGCCTGTGGTAACATTTAGTGTGCTTCAGACTGTCAAAACACAATGGCCGTTTCAGATGTGACAGCCCAAATTACAATTCAGAGATTCAAAGGACCCAATTAACAAGCAACTGGTCTACCAAAATTGCTGGTAAATGTGAGCCGATGGGCATTGGGAGAGAGCTGGAAAGGGATTCCTGTGAGTTGAAAAGTCCGTGTTATTAAGTAAAATCCCAAGAATTCCAAGTTCAGATGCATTGGTTCTGAGGATAGTAAACTTGCTGATACCTCTTTGGATTTAAATCTGGAGTGGGCTTTATGTGGACTCAATAGAGACAAAGCTGTGGATCAAAGTGAGTTTCTGGATTTACTACTATTTAATAAAAGAGGAGAATTGATGGCTGCAGGGATCTTGCAGAAGCAAAACAGGAACTAGAGGGAAATGTCTACCTGACCCATGGCACAGAGAGAACCTTGTCAGTGGCTTTTTGGTTTTGTTTTGGTTTTTTCGTTGTTGTCAAATACTGATGATATCATGTAGTCCAGGCTGACTTGGAATTAACCCATATGAACCTTGAATGAGTAATTCTCTTGCCTTAGCCTTCTGAGTGCTTAGATTATAGGCATACACCCCTATGCCTGGCTACTTGTATGTATCTTTATTTTTTAAAAAGACATTTTTATTTAAATTAAAAACAATCTTACTTTACATACCAATCCCAGTTCCCTCTCCCTTCCATCCTCCCACGCCCTCCACCAACCCTTGTATGTATCTTTATAACAACAAATAGCGTATAAAATGTAACTATCAGAGCTGGGGCTATGGCATGAGATCATGAGTTCAGATCCCTAGTACTCATGTAAAAGCCATAGTGTTGGCATGCCACATATGCACACATGTACATGTGTACCTGCTTACACATGTACACACAAACATGCACACACCCCATACATGTACACATACAATTTAAACATTATAAAGAGTTAAAACTAATTGCTGTATAAAAAGAAACATTATAGAAATACTATTCTATTTCTTTATTATTACTACTAATTTACCATCTTATCTAATATTATTAAAAGAAGCCTGGGAAAGTTAGTTTAGGGTGGGTCCTAGAGTAGGAGAAGGATCTACAACAGACTGAACACTTTGCTATGACATAACAAGTGACCATGTGACCTAAGCTGTCCACCAAAAAAAAATGGAACTATCTGATTCACCAAACCATGTGTGTCACGCTACAAACCGTGACAGCCTTCCTGTAACTGTTACTGATCAAGCTGGAGCCTGTGTGGAAGGAGGGAGCAGCCAGATCCTCCTAACTCCTCCTACGATAGGGCTGCTTGGATGCTGGCCCAGCCTGAGTGGGCTGTCACAGCCTATCTGCCCACTCAGGAGCATCACTGAGCGACAGTGAGGAAAAGACCTTTCTGGGAGGTAGGAACCTTGTCAGTACACCTGGCTGTGCTCCACAACAAGCACTTAACAAGGCTGACGCCACCATGAAGAGTCTCACACTTAACCATGAGTGTTAAGCAGACAACCATCCTGAGTCTGAATGTGTCACACTGTTAGGGGACAAGGGGAGACGGCCAGACTGGGCATAGGACTGACCTGCGGTTGCCTCCCCCGGAATTCATGTTGAAGTCACATCTCCAATTATGTCAGAAAGTGCCAGGTTTGGGAGATATGTCTTTAAAGAGGTCCTTAGAGTTAAACCAAGGCCATGAGAGTGCATCTGAATCCTGTCTCTGCCTCCCAAGTGCTGGGATTAAAGGCTTTGTGCCACCACCGCCCGGTTCCTAATGCGCTTGTGTGATGAAATTGGGTGGGCAAGGTTGTTCAGTGGGTAAAGCACTCGCTGCCAGGGTTGATGACCTAAGTCTGGGTCCCCGGACGCAGATGGTAGAAGGGGAGACCCGACGACATCTACAGATTGTCTTCTAATGCCCACGTGTGTGCTGTGGTACACACACACACACACACACACCACCACCACCACCACCACCACAACAACAACAACAAAACGCTTTTAAACAAGAAGAAATTTGCATACATTCAGAGGGAAGACCATGTGAGGACAGAGAGAAGAGAGAGGCCTTGCCAAGCCAGGAAAGTTTTGTGCTGGTTGCTTTAGTATCACCTTGACACAAGTTGGAGTCATCTGGGGGAGAGGAAACCTCAGGCGAGGAATTGCTGCCACCAAGTCTGTGGAGGGAGCCTAGCCCACCGTGCCAGGAAGCAGCATTCCTCAACTTCAGTTCTGCTTTCCAAGTCCCTGCCTTGGCTTCCCTCGTTGAAGGCTTGTGACCTGTAGGGCAAATAAACCCCAAGTCGCTTCCATCACAGCAATAGACAGCGAAGGAAGACGAGACCTCTGAAGGAACTCATGATGCTCTTTTGTCTCTACCTTGAACTTTTAGCCTTCAGAACTGTGAGAAAACAGAATCTCTGTTCTTTAAGCTGCCCAGTCTATGGCATTTTGTTACAGCAGCTCAGGGAAACCAACACACATCTTCTTTTCCTTCGTGGCAGACAAAACGATGTATTCTTGAGACAGTTATGGGCGTGGCTTTATCTCCCGTGACCACAATGCACCTGCCCGAATCTGACTGCTGGTGGTGGCCTCTGGAGCAAGTGAAGACTTAACGTTGGCTTCCCTCTCCCACAGCCTGCTCTATCACATCCTCTCCCTGTGCAGAGGCCACACTGCACCCTGGTGAAGGAGATCCTGTGTCACCTGGACCCTTCAGACTGATGGAAACTAACGGGAATTTTATTTCCTTGCCTGAGAGCTAGAGGCAGCTGCTTGTGGTCACAGTCATTGCCTCCCTACAGGGGAGCCAGGGTTGTTGTAGGCTCAAAGATGTCTGCTCAACCATGTTCATAGCAGCATTATTTCTAATACCCAGAACCTGGAAACAGCCTAGATGTCCCTCAACTGAAGAGTAGATAGAGAAAATGTGGTACGTTTACATAGTGGAGTACTACTCAGTAGAAAAAAAAATGGAATCTTGAAATTTGCAGGCAAATGGATGGCACTAGAAGAAATCATCCTGAGTGAGGTAACCCAGTCACAAAAAGACAAAAATGGTATGTACTCACTCATATATGGATTTTAGACGTGGAGCAGGGCCTTGCTAGCCCACAATCCCACGGCCAGAGAGTCTGGGGTGCAGGGAGGACCCTAAGAGACATATGCATGGTAACCTAGAGAAGAGTTATGGGACGAGATCTCCTAATTGGGGGGGGGAGAAGGGGAGGGCAGAAGGAGATGGGAGAAAGAGAGGGAGAAAAGAGGAGGGGAGAGGAGGACATGGGAGAGCAGGAAGGTTTAGTTTGGGTAAGAATAGAGGAGAGAAGGATGGGAGATACCATAAAAGAGGGAGCCAGTATAAGTTGGAGGAGAGTTCTGTCACTAGTGAGATCTTCACAGATCTACAAGAATGACACCAACTGGCATTAAGGCTACCTTAAATGCCCTCCCATGATAATGAGAATGATGACTACCTTATATGCCATCTTAGAATTTTCATCCAGTGGCTGATGGAGGCAGAGGCAGACACCCACAGCTGGGAACCGAATTGAACTCCTGGAACCCAGTTGGAAAGAGGAATGATGACCAAAGGAATCAAGATTGGGCTGGCGAAACCCACAGATGCAGCTGACCTAAGCAAGGGGAAATGCATGGACCCCAGACTGATGACTGAGGGGCCAGCATGGGACTGATCCAGACATCCCTCCCACTGAACCTGGGTGACAGAGAGGGAGTCTTGGCAATCTGTGCAATCTGTGGGACCTTGGAGAGTAGAACAGTATTTATTCTTGGCATACAGATGGATTCTGGGAACCCATACCATGTGGAGGGATGCTCTCTCAGCCTGGACAAATGGGGGAGGACCTAGGCCCTGCCCGGGATGATGTGACAGACTCTGAAAATCCTTCATGGAAGCCCTTGCCCTCCCTGGGGAGTGGAGGGGGTGGGGGTGACGGGTTGGAAGGATTGGGGAGTGGGGGAGGAGGGGAGGAAGAGGGAACCGAGAGAAACATGTGTAAAAAATTAAATAAAAATATGGAAAAGTTTGATAACTTGATTTTTTAATAAAAAAATCCTTTCTGTTGCTGCCAAGTTAAAAAGAAAACATGAGGGTGTTAAGGCTTTATGTTTTGGGTGGAAGAGACATCTTTGACCTTGGAATTGATGCTCTGACTTTGATCCAACACCTCTTGACATTCTACAGTCCTTGGAGAAAAATCTCAGTGTATTAAAATTCCAATCATGTGACCCTGCCAGGATCCCTGTCCATCAGGAGGCCACCTTAATGGGGCTTCCAGCAGGCCTCCTCCAATGACATCTCCGCCAGTTTCCAGGCAGTGCTCTGCCTGGCATCAGCGATGACTCACTCCCTCGCTCTGTGAGGTCAATCTATCGGTCTATAAGCCTCCCAGACAGCTCAGGCTTCTGTCGGTGAAATCCCACTGAAGCAGAGGGGGCAAGTCTTCCTGGAAGCTAGCTGGTTAATGCAAACTGATTTTTCCTGCGGACTCAGTTGCGTGGACTCAGTTGTGGAGGTCAGTTGATTACTATTATTGTTTTGTTAAAACACAGAGGTACATAAGGGAGAACCTTGAACACTCCTGGCTCACTCTGTCTGTCTTTGATGCCCCTGGCAAGGTCAGGGTCAGATCCAAGCACAGGCTCTCAGTGACTTCTTTAAGGCCCAGGAGATCTGAGAAAAGTGTTCTTACTCACCGTGTAGTCTGCAAGCACATGCCGATAGGAACATTCTGGAGCCCTGCTCTAACTCATTTGTGCTAATAAGCAGTGCACATTATCCTGCTTTTAAAACCCACAGCTCCTTTTGGGAGATCTTATCACCACTCTCTCCTTTGAAAGCATCACTGACTTGTTGCAATGTGTGTGTGTATGTTTGTGTGTCTGTGTTTATGTGTGTGCATGAGCATGTGCACTTGCATGTGTATGAACATGTATGTCTATGTGTACACGAGTGTGCATATGTACATGGGTGTACCTGGCATTCTGTATTGTGTATGTATGTATACGCACAAATGTGTATGTACGTGTATGTGCATATGTGGGTATGTGACATCCTATTGTATGTTTATGCATGTGAGTATGTATATATACATGTATGTGTGTGTTTCTATGTGCATTGTGTTTGTGTATGTGTGTGGATGTATGTGTGGGTATATTTTTTGTGCATGCATATATGTTTATGTATATATGTGTGTATGTTAATGCATGTGCATGATACCATGATACTCCACAGTGTATGTAAATGTGTGTACGTGAGTGTGCATGTGTGAATGTGACACCTACAATGTGTGTGTATGTGTGTGTTTGTTTATGGAGACTGACAAGTGACACCACCCCATTCAGGAACAGGCACAGTGATTCTGGACCACTGTGGAACCTAGTGACTCCAGTGTCCCTCCAAGGCCATGCACTGTGAGCCTTGAATGAGTAGGACTCACACTTGTGGCTCCCACTTCTAGGGCTCCCAGGATGAGGCGGAGGGGAAAGTTGGGAAGCACACATGCTTGCTCTGTGGCCTTTTGTATCTCCTCAGTTTCTATCTCAAAGTGCGTGTGGGTTTCGGAAATCCCCTTCTGCTGACCTCTGCGCGGCCGCTGCCTCCTGTCCATGAGGCCATTAGCTTTCTTTGCAGGGCATGGAAATGACATTTTTCTCTCTGGAGTGACCCACCGGCACACTCCTCTCTAATGGAGTGTGGTTTTAAATGCCTTGATGTAAAGCAAGCTGCCTTGAGCACAGAGAAGTCGTTCCTGCTTCCTCTGTTGATTGGAGAGTCGTAACTCTTGGAGTTCAACTCCTGTCGCTTATGTTTCTGAAATGTTCATTTTCGCTCTGACAGACTTCCCCGTGATCACCCGTGTCCTCTGCCTACCTCCTGAGAGTGCTGACATGGGCATTTGACTCCATCTCTATGCTCCTCCTCCTCTTGTCGGGTTTTCTAAAGTTATGTGCAGGCTGAGGAGGAACCCAGAGCAACTTGGAAATGAGCCTGGAGAAGTGTGGCATTGGAGGTCAGTCTGAGCCATTGGGGAAGACCAATCAGTTGTCTACTAGGGAGAGTTTACCGTGAAGCCACTTAGCCATGTTGGCAAGCTGGCTGCAAGTCTGGGTGGATTTAAGTCCTGTTTCTCAGACTCTGTTTCCCAGACTTATTGTGTCCCTAGAGGAGGAGGTTTGAGCCAAGCCACCATTGGCCAGGCTTACAGAAGTCTCTAGGACAGAATCTAGGAACTGAAAAATAACATTGTTTTATGAAGGCATTGATCTTCTTTTAGTTAACTAATGAATTTTCAAAGAATTTCCCTCTTCTTCCTTTGCATCCCTTCACTTAACTACACACTGGCCTAGTGTAACTAAATCCTTGAACCTTGCTTGAAAGAAAAAGGGGAGAGCCTCTTTCCTTCAGCCCAGCCAAGTTGCATATGACTTGGGTCCATGCTTTGTTCTAGTTTGCCTGTTATTAGTTACGAGGGAGGCGGATAAGGTGAAGAGGAGGTTCTAGAGGCATTAAGTGTAACACAAAAGAAAGCTTCATCCCTGGATGAAGGGTTCATGAAACACAAGAAAGCATGTGGATTTCCCATGATCTCCAATGACCTGAATGGTGTGTAAAGGCTTGTCCATGCGTGGTCAGGGGACAACAGATTCTCTCCCGTCTCTGCTCTGTGGCTCACTCTCACTTCCATTTGTTTTTTTTAAACACAGTGACTTGTTTCTGCCACCTCACATAAACCATCCCTGGAACTGGTTGAGGTCTGGTTGTTAGCATGATGTTCAAGTTATGCTGAGGACTTTCACCTTCAGTTAAACACTGTCCCCTGCAGAACCTCTAGCCAAGATGGTTTTCCTTTTAGCACTTGGCCTGTGCTTTCCATGACATCTTGTTCCCAGGATTCTTCCCTTGGCTCATGGACTCTAGGCCCCCAAGGTGTTACCCGCCATATCAGCAACCCATTAGCTATGTTTGACTCCTGTAGCTGCTAAGGAAAGTCACCCCAACAGAGATCTGTCTGATGGCCCAGGCATCTGGGCAATGGCCACATAATACAATCTGCCTGTTAGAATCAAGCCAGAAGACTCTGGGGCCCAAGCACCACATGGGAACAAGGCTGAAGGCACTTTTTGCAGAGCACAGGAGCCAAATGCTATGCATGGAGTCAGTTTAGGAGTGGGTGGCAAGAGGTAGGAACAGCGGTCTCCAGTGCTGGCCGACTCCCTCGATGGAGGTCACTTTCCGAGGTCTGGATGCCTCCAATCAAAGGTCACATCAAATGCACTCACTGAGAGCGTATGAGAATCACGTTACCCAGAGGAGGCTGCAGGAGACTAGAGTCAGCAGCTGTGAAAAGGCTCAAAGGCCAAAGTGCTACAAGTATACGTACTACCTCTGGTGGTGCCTGTCCCTTACATGGTCCTTCTTGTCTCCTATTCTAAAGCAATGTTAGGATGAAATCTTTTAAAGTTTTTGTTTATTTACGCGCGTGCGCACGCATGTGCGTGCGTGTGTGCGTGTGTGCGTGTGTGTGTGTGTGTGTGTGTGTGTGTGTGTGTGTGTGTGTGTGTGTGGTATACATGTGAGCAGAGGTGACTATAGAGGCCAGATGTATCAGATGCCCCTCAAGCTGGAGTTGCAGGCAGTTGTGAGCCTCTGCACATTGATTCTGGGAACTGAACTTGGGTCTTCTACAAAGGCAATGTATGTTCTTGACCTCTGAGCCATCTCTTCTGGCTCAGGATGAAAATAATTAAACAAAGAACACTTGATTATTGAGGATCCTGGTCATTCTGCCAGGAATGTCAGGGAGACACAGCCGGGCACTGACACATTAGTCTCCCTCCTAGGACTTCTACTCAGGTAAAGCCAGACCTTTGTCAATGATGCCTCTATAGAACAGAATTTAAGGACAAGTCTAAGTTCTGAATGAGTCCTGAAAGAAAGACATTTAGCATTATGCCTGGTAGAATACATTAAGAATTCAAAAACATTAAGGGGGCTAGGGAGATGGGAAGATAGGGAGATGGGGAGATGGCTCAGTAGGTAAAGCCCTTGCCTCAAACATGAAGACCTGAGTTTGGATTCCCAGAGCCCACACACAACCAGGTGCAGTAGCATGCATCTGTCACCACAATGAGATGAGAGATGGGACTGGAGAATCCCCAGGAAGTTCGAGAGTCAGCTAGCCCTGTGTGTGTGTAGAAAACAACAAAGAAACCTTGCCTTGAGTAGAGTAGAACTCAAGGACTGAACCAGGATGTCTTCTGATATTTATAGGCACAGTGTGTCATGTGCCAGCAGTCACACACAGACATGTATGCCAAACGATTTTTAAAAGAGAATTCAGAAAACACTATTCCCACATTAACAGTTAAATCATCATTGGAATCATTTTAGACTACATAATTAGGACTGGAGAGATGGCTCAGACATTAAAGGCCAGGCTCACAACCAAAAAGCCATTAAGACTACATTATTAGCATCATATTTATTTATTTACTTATTTTTAATAACCTTTAATTATAATGGAATGACATCATTCCCCCCTTCATTTACCTCCTTCAGCCCCTCCCAGCTATTCTTCCTCAAACCTCTCCCATGTCCCCAACTCTCAAACTGATAACCTTTTTCTTCGATTATTCTTGTTATATACATAATATGTGTGTACATATACATATGTGTATGTGCAAATAAATAGGTATAAATACAGCCTGTTGAGTCTGTTTTTGTTGGTGGTGTGTATATGGTTTCAAGGCTGACCACTCAGAACTGGACAACCAAGAAGGAGGTGCCCATCCCTGGGGAAAACTGATATTTTGTTTTCCCAGAAGTCAGTAGATGCCCGTGGTCCTTCATTTGGGGCCCCGTGAAACGTTCCCTTTCTATGCTAACATGTCTGTTGATATCACTGTTGTTCTGGCCCTGTTTAGTTAGCATGATGTTTAAATAGAAATAATATTAATGTAGACTTAATCCGGGGCATTACAGAGGGGAGGGGGGCAGGGAGAGAGATTTAGGAAAAGGAGAGGACCCACTGGAGACCTTTGAGGGTCACACTCAAGTGTCTTTACAATGGAAGTGTGTGTGTGTGTGTGTGTGTGTGTGTGCACGTGTGTGTGTGTAAGAGAGAGGGAGAGAGAGAGACTATGTTTTTCTTTTTGGTTTTTCCAAGATAGGGTTTCTCTGTATTGTTTTGGAAGCTGTCGGTCCAGCCCTGCCTCGAACTCACAGAGATCCGCCTGCCTCTGCCTCCTGAGTGCTGGGATTAAAGGCGTGTGCCACCAACGCCCAGCCGAGACTATGTTTTTCTAAATTACATTGTTTAAAAGATAGAATTTTCAACAAGGTTTAAAGATTAGTCAAAGTTTTAAAATTAAGCGAAGTTTATAAATGAAGTAAAAATTTGTTATTGGTTTTGCTTATTTCACTTAAGGACTTTTCTTTCATCAATGACAACTGTGGGGTGGCTTTGTGAGATGTGTGGTTTGGGTTTAGATTCAGCGTGACAACAAGTTAAATGCAAGGCTATTGACATTCTGGCCCCCAGTCAGGAAAGTTTGCTTTTTAGCATCCTTGCTGGAAATGTCTGTAGGAAAGCGAGCATTAGCTTTGTAGGCAATCTTGGTTTTATCAGTTGCGTTGAAGTTTCTTGACTCTAAGCCAGCAGAAAATACAAACTGAACATCAGGGTGAGGATGTCGTCCCTTTCCCATGCCCCCTTAATTTTCACAGCCTTTCTGTCTTGCCACAATGCCAGGTCCCGAGACAGGGAGTGGGTGAACTTACCCAGACTGATAAGGTGTAGGCAGAGATGACACACAGAACATAGGGCCCCAGGAGTCAGAAACAGGGCTCAGAAATGGAAATCGCTTCATGGAAACTAAACAGAACTTTATCTCTTCTGTGGAGACAAGAAGGAGCAAGAGCCATGTTGAATGTATGACTGTAGCACTGGAGCCAATACCGTGTGGCTGAGTACATGGCTGTGGTTTGCAGCAGGCACAGGGAGTGTATTAGTTACTCTGCCATTGCTGTGACAAAATTCCTAACAGAAACAGCATAGAGAGGAAAGATCTGTGGTAACTGGCGGTTCTGAGGGATTTTAATCTATCACAGCAGGGAAGACATGGGGGGCAGATCCACTCACAGTGAATGGAAGCAACTGTTCATCTAGAGCCTCATGAATGTTAGTCTACCACTAAGCTGTGCCTCCAGCCCTAATTGCTGTCTTTCACATTTCCTTCCAGATGTTTGTGGCCTTGGGCCTTTGAGTCAGACGTTGGAAGAGGTCTTTGGGTTCATCTGCTTCAGAAAGAACAGGGACAAAGTTTCCTGCAGCCCAGCCAGGAGTGTACCCCAGTCATTGTAACAAAGTTTCCTTGAGTCACAGAGGATTTTCCTTGCCCCAGGGTTTAACCCTAGACAGTGGTCTGCTCACTTGTGCCTGGGGCTCTGCCCATATTTGTAAGATGTCAAGAAGAGGTCTGGGGATGTAGCTTGGCTGGTAGAGTGCTTGCCTTGCCTGCTTGAGGCTCTGGATTCAATCCCCAGCACTGAATAAAAACCAGGCATGAAGGGGATATGCCCGCAATCCCAGCACTTGGAGGTAAAAGAAGGAATAATCAGAAGTTCTGGTTTTCTTTGGCTATATAGTAAGGCTAGCCTGGGTTACATGTGGCCCAGTCTTAAAAGAAAAAAACAAGTTTGTAGAGGGGCTCAGGAGTGGGTCATAGACTGAAAAGCGTGTGTTTGTGTAACTGCTGTTTGGCAGGTGGGATCACAGTGTACAGGGAGAACTAATAAGAATCTGTGAAGCTCTGAAATTGTGTGTGTGTGTGTGTGTGTGTGTGTGTGTGTGTGTGTGTATGCTAAGCACCTTGAGGTCCCCAGATGAAAGGTTTCTTTAAAGTCAGAACCCTAAGGAACGATAATAAGCTCTGTTTTGGGGGAAAGGCTTTGGCTCTCCAAATGTTACTGACCAAGGCCTTGTCATCTTCCCACTCCCTCAGAGGTATAAATAACCAAATGACTCCTGCTGTGGGATATAATTTTAACTAGGCAAAGATGGGTTACATTTGTTTATGCTGTGGACTATTAACTGTGTAAAGGTGTGTTACATTTGTTTATGCAACATTTGTTTAACAAGGTAAGGATGTGTGTTTAATTATGTAAAGATGTGTCATTTGTTGCACCTTGCCTGCCTAAGGTACCTGATTGGTGTAATAAAAAGCTGAACAGCCAATATCTAGGCAGGAGAAATGATGGGCGGGGCTAGTAGGCAAAGAGAATAAATAGGAGGAATCTAAGGAGATGAATGAAAGGAAGAAGAAAGAAGAGAAGGAGGAGGAAGAGAGGGACACGCCCTGGACCAGCCAGGCAGCAGGGCCCAAGAAGCAGTGAAAGTAAGATATGCAGAAGGAAGAAAAGGGAAAATCTCCAAGGCAAAATGTAAGTAAAGAGAAACAGGTTAAGTTAAAAGAGCTAGCCAGAAATGAGCCTAAGCTAGGCTGAGCATTCATAACTAATAAGAAGACTCAGTGTCATAATTTGGGAGCTGGTCGATGGCCCAAAAGAAGAGGACCTACTGGACTCCAGTGAGAAATCACAGAAAATATTATAGAAAGCAATGTGAACGTAAAATTCTACCAGGTAAAGATTTCTAGAATGTTCTGTTCTTGTGCTTTAGTGTCATTAGCTAATACTGTTGGCTAGTTCTTTATATGTGAGTGCCAGAAATAAGAAGGATCTAGAAACTTCTGGGGGTAGGGGTCAGAAAGAAGGTCTTCTCACTCACCTTTCTTCTTTAGGTTCAGAACTAGACAAGTTTCCCCAGAGGGAAATACATGCTATTTTCAATGTTTTTTTTTTAAATTGTGTATGTGTGCCTGTCTGTGCATGCATGCGTGCGTGCATGTGTGTGTGCATGCATGCATGTGTGTGTATACACATGTGTGCATTCATGTACTCTCAGGAGCATAAAGATTAGAAAACAACCTTACGTCCATTTCTCAGCCACCATGATCCACTTTGTAAAACAGCAACAACTGCAAACACCATCAGCAACAGACTAAAGCTTATAGGCTTGGACATCATCAGTTTAGGCTGGCTGGCCCACTAGCCCCAGGGATCCACATGTCTTTGTCTCTCCCAAACCAGGGTTACAGGCATATGCCACCAAGCCCAACTTTTTATGTGGGTTCTAGGGATCAAACTGAGGTCCTCGATCAAGCATGCTGCCAACTGAGCTATCCCTGCAGCCCCAATTTTCAGTGCTTTTGAGATCAGTTATTGATCTCGGACATGACTTAAAACCATAGCACTGTTTCTATTAGCAAAGTCTGAGAAGTGTTTAAGTACCAATCTAGTTAGACTGAAAAGCTACAAAGTAAAATAATATGCAGCCATTTAAAAGACTGAAGTCAGTGTTTAGATATAGGAAAGTATCATTGTTACAGTGTTAAAATTAAAAGGTCTCGTAACAATGTATAGTAGGATCCCATTTTGAGAAATTTGTGAATAAATACATGCTGAGCTGTGTCTATTGACCGGGGATGTCCTTCTGTGTATATGTTTCTCTTATTGGTTGATGAATAATTTGCTGATTGGCCAATAGCCAGGCAGAAAGCATAGGCGGAGCTACCAAACCAGTAGAAGGCTGGGTAGGAGGACAGAGAAAGAGCGGAGGAGGGACACCGTGTAGAGACTGGAAGGATAGGACGTGCCGGTGATCTCTGGCAAGATAAGGCCATGTACAAATACATAGACTACTAGTTATGGGGTAATAATTAAGAGAGAGTTAGCCAGGAATTAGCCCTATCTATCGGCCAACAGTTTATAAATTAATATAAGTCTTTGTGTGTTTATTTGGGGCAAAGCATCTGTGGGACCAGGCAGGACAGAAACCTCCATCTTCAGTCTATGGTAACTATCCCTGTCTGTAAGAGAAAAAGGCTTACAAAAGACATGGTTAGTCTGTGTGGCATAATGCCACATTGATTGGAATCGTAATGAAGTAATAAATACCTTTCCGGTAAGAATTCTCCATCCATCTTAAATTATACTCAGCTCTGGACTCTGGAGCCTGAATGCCCTGTTAGTGAGTAAAGAGTGCTCTAGCCCACACCTCCTACCCAGAGATGACGTCGAGAATATTTCTTTCTTTCTCCCTCTGTCTCTTCTCCTTCTCAGTTAAGAGTTTTGGCTTGAAGCAAACGAAAACTCACCTCAAGTGAGAAACTGGGACTTGTTGGAAAGACTCTAAAGGAAGAGTTAAGCCCTGGCCGCAGCGAGTCTGGAATGAGGTCCACTGACAGGGTCTCCACGTAGGAACCCACCCACCATCATGATAGGTTCAGTGTCAGGTGCCACGGGACACAGCCTTTACTCAGGTGCAACAGTCTTTTCAAGTCACTGTGGGCCTGGACAGGAGTCAGATCCTTGGGAAAGAGAATCTGCCCGGTCTCTGCAAACATGGGGCAAATGTGCGTCATTATAGACTTATAATACCACCATGCCAAAATAGTACTATATAAACGTTGCTAATGAGCTCACAATCCTTACAACTGTGCCATCGGCCTTATGAATGCTGTGTTTGAACCAATGGAGGCAGTCAGCTGAATTCCCACAGCTCCCTGCTCCTTACTTGGTGTGTAGTATGTGCTCAATAAAGACTGAGCTGAGCCAGCACCTCACAGCAAGGCCTTGAAGTCTTGGGATTAGGGAAGGGTTTGCTACTAACTGTTTTTGATTATGGGTAAACTGGGAGCTGTATAAAACACGAATCACCATTTCTTTTGCTGTGATAAATACCACTACCAAAACAAATTAAAAGAATTTAAGGAAGAAAAGTGATTTACACTTTCAATTGCAGGTTATAGTCCATCATTATGGGGCAGTCAAGGCAGGAGCTTTAACCAGCTAGTTACATCACATTCACAGTCAAGAACACAGAGAGATAAATGTATACATGCTTGCTTGTACTCGGCTCCGTATCTCTGAGAACCCTTGTTTAGTTCTGGACCTCCTACCTAGGGAACGGCACTGCCTCCCACAGACATGTCCGCAGACCAGCCCGGGGAAGACAATTCCTCACTAGGGCTCTCTTAGTAGGTGAGTCTAGATTGTGTCTAGTTGACAAGAAGCTAACCGGCACAAACACCTAGGAGTTCCTTGGGGACTCAGATCCCTGGTTTAGTGTTCTGCTATTTGAATAACCCAAATGTTTCGGGTCAAAGTCATATGAGAGGAAAAGAGGACCTCGCCAAAGGTGTCATACTCATGAGCTTGGGGACAAAACGTTCTGGCAGAAGCAGTCACTGCTGCCCACTCACGAAGCATATGAACGGCTTTACTCGTTGTTTGATAAGGCTGGGTCAGTTTAGCGGAGAAAGAGCAGCCCTACCCCGAGCTCTCTATGCAGAAACACGCTGACCTGACCACTCTGCTCTAGGTCACTGTACTTGTCATAGGAGGTGTCATGACTAAAGCTATTTGCTGTGTGGGTTTCACTCTAGTCTTTTGCCAGCCAGGAACTCCTGTGCCAGACAGCTCGCCAGTCCCCTCACAACCCTCCAATTTTGACTTGCACTCACTTTATGACTCACAAATGCATTCAAGCGACTGGGTCTCTTACCTTCACCACTGAGGGCTTCCTTAATTCTTCATAACCTGACCCAGTGGGACAGAGTCCTTCCCCACCTCTCACTCCCTGCAGTCTGGCTTCTAGAAACCTTCCCACTTTGTTCTCTGCAGTTCCCTGATGAGGTCTTTGTTTCTTGCTCCTATGCTGGGTTCTCTGAGAGCACCATGGCCAGCAGGGTGAGAGAGTGACAACTTGGGGGAGGTTAGAAGACAGTTCTGCTCAACAGGACTCTGTAGCCAGTGTGAGCTCAAACTTTGAGAGTCTGACTCTGAGTAGTTTACTTTAGGCATGTTTAAGAACAGCACAAGTTGGTGAAAATTTTCGTGGTGATAAATAGCTCACAATCCCATGTGTACAGTAGAGCTCAAGACATGACTATATCAAAACTCTTTGTAAAGTAAGGTGATATCTTCCATAAAGATGGTTTCAATAGGTTGTCTGAGAAAAACAAGCTCATGGTAAGGGGAGGGGGAGTAACCGCTGTGGTCTCAGCCACACAGATGGTGAGAGGTCACCAGGCTGTAAAACATGTCTGCTCCCAGCCTTCTGGGTAGAAAACAGGTCATGGATCTCTCCCTTTGAGGAGACAGCGCTGTGTGTTTAACAGTCCTGGTTCCCCTAGTGCGTATCTGTGAGCACAAGGCCCTCCTTACCTTCCATACTCCTAGACTTCATGGTGGTTACAGTGTGCCTACCCAGACACCTCCACTCCTCTTGCTGTGCTTGGCATTTCTGGTCTTTGGATTGCCTCTATCCAAGCTATCTTTCTGCCAACTTAGCCAAGAAAACATCTTCCCTCTGCTGGTCAGCTCTTTGCTTTTTGCAGGGGACTAAGAAAAAGACAGAGGTGAGAATAGAAGGGAGGGAGGGAGGGAGGAGGAATTGGTTTGTAAACAGTTTTTCTCACTCCCATCAGATGGGTAACAGGAAAGGCACTGGCTGAGATAAGTGTGAGAACAGATGTGGTGTCACAGTGACCTCAGAAACCCTGGTCCTCTTCTCTTACACAAGATCATATGCGTCTACGCTCTGGGTTAAGATTCACTTCCAGAAACTGGCTCTTTGAGAAAATCTCAGCATTTCAGTCCAGGTGTGACCCTTGGTCTATTAAAAAAGCTATTGTGCTTAACATCTTTTTTTTTGTAATTTTTTTTTGTAAATTTGAGATGAAGTCTTTATAGTCCAGAATATCCTGGAACTTGCTATGTAACCAAGGATAACCTTGAACTTTTTAAAAAATTATTTTATTTTTTAAAGATTTATTTATTACATATACCTGCCATAAGAGGGCACCAGATTGAATTACAGATGGTTGTGAGCCACCACGTGGTTGCTGGGAATTGAACTCAGGACCTCTGGTAGAGCAGTCTGTGCTCTTATCCTCTGAGCCATCTCTCCAGCCCCAACTTTGAACTTTCGATGCTTCAGTTTCCTGCTAGGGTGACAGGTGTGTGCCTCCATACCTCATTGTATGTGTTGCTGGGGATGGAACCCAAGGCTTTGATTATTCCAGCACACTACCAACTGAGTCACACCCCTAGCTCCTGTTTAATGCTATCTTAAGGTGGGAATTTTCTTCAGTGACTGGAGTCAAAGTTGTGCCCTGTGAGTATTCCCAAATCTTCCAAGTCATCTGTTCAAGGGCAAGAAAGGGTGGATTGTGAGCTGACCCTCACTTTTTCTTTTTAGATTGGGGTGGGGGGGGTGGTCATCCTCAATGTGCAGCCCCAGCTAACCCAGAGCTCACAAAGATCTGCCTGTTCCTGTCTCCTAAATGCTGGGACTAGAAGCCTGGGCCACCACACGTGGCCTACTGCTTGCTTTTAGAAGGTGTGCGCTGACCAAGCACAGAGTCTCTTCTGATTTTGTTGTGATCGTTGGACATAGCAGCAAAATCGCCACTCTCAGTCTGTTTATGGATGCTTTTTGCTCCGTGGTCAATGCTGAGCCTGGGTGTTTTTGAAACTCGATGGACTGCTATCAATTACTACATGATGACGACTGTCCAAGGAGCACTTGCTGTGAGATGGACGCCGGGGTATGCTAACCAGTAGCCAGGTGAGACTGAGAACAAGGTCCTCGTCTGTGCTGGTGCCTAAGTGCTCTCACCACGGCCAAGCTACAGAAGAGCTGAGAACCAAAACTAAAGGAGGGAGGGAGGAAGGGAGGGAGGGGGAGGGAGAGCGGGAGAGAGAGGGGAGGGAGACAGAGGAGAGAGAGAGGGAGGGAGGGGGAGGGGGAAAGAGAGAGGGAGGGAGGGAGGGAGGGGGAGAGAGAAGAGAGAGAGAGGGAGGGAGGGAGGGGGAGGGAGAGAGAGGGAGGGAGGGGGAGAGAGGAGAGAAAGAGAGAGAGGAGAGAGAGAGGGAGGGAGGGGAAGGGAGGGGAGAGAGAGAGATGCTGAAACCCTTCCCCCACACCAGTTCCAGCACACTGTACACATTTCACAGATGTCTTCTCTTTCAGTTCTCATTGCATCCCCACATGGTGCTAAATGACATTTTCTGGGGGACAAACATCTGTTCACTCCAAATTTGGCACCAACAACAGATGACCAAAGAAACAGCTCTTCTGGAGTAAGCCATGGTCTCACTGGAGTTACTTACAGCAGTGTGGGCAACTGTACCATCTCAAAGTCCCGGATTACGGGAGTTCTCTGCACAGCTTGCAGGCAGCTCCACCAAAGAGTCTCCTCTCCCCCAGTGATTGTTTAGTACTTAACAGGCTTCAAGGAGGGGCTGTGTGAGTTTCTAGCTTGGGAGATTCTTGTAACTTTCTGGTGAACCCCTCTGCCTTCCCTGTGAGAGAAGGTTTCAATTCATAAGTATCTACATCATCAGTTGGTACCAACTTGAGCTACAGATACAGATTTAAAAAACAAACAAGCAAAGAACTCCCCCAAAACAACAAACAAACAAACAAACAAAACTGGAAGTTTTGAGAGATTGTATTTCCTAAAAACATCAGAGCCTACAAGAGGAATGTCAAGAGTTTGGCATTTAAGGCCCTGCATTTGAAATACATACTTGCCAGTGGGTGTAAAAGATCTATAAATCTATGTATTTCTTTTCTTTATTTGAAAGCTCAAAGATGAGTCCTGAACCTGTAACTTCTCATTTCTTAAATTAAACACACACACACATATGCACACACACACACACATTCTGCATTTCTATAGACTGATGGGAGTTAAACAGAGTTAGACTCTCACAAACCAAAACAACATTGACAAAATCATTCTCTGAACTATGGTGATCAGATCCTCCTGCTTGCAGAGAATGTCTCTGTTGTCATGCATGAAGAGGGAACTGCACTTTTCTGATGGTTGTGTCTTTCTGTGAAAGCCAAGTGTGTTATGCACAGTCTGAAACAGATGCATACTTTTGGAAAATGAATTCACAAAGGGTCAAAAAGACCCTTCCTAAAGCTTGTGCCTCCAGATGGTGCTGAGCACAGGGCACAGCCTGGTCCATGACACATCATCCTGTATGTGCCTGCCTTGAAGTTCAGAGGACATCTGAACAAGCCTGTATGCTCTGGTATAAACAGGGCCACAGTAGAGTAATTCCTAAGAAGCTTACACCCAAAAGAGAAGTCAGAGCTAGCTCTTCTCAGCTGGACTTTTCTCTCTCTGTCTCCAGTGTTTAGACTTGGTGCCTCTCTAAGACAGTGGTAAAGGGCACACTGAGGTGTTAGAGGCAAGTGAGAGGTCGGGGACATATCTGTGAGTCCTTAAGGCCCGGCTCTCCCCAGCAGCTTTTCTGGACTGCAACCAGAGCTGGTGCTCACAACTGCTCACACATCTCCACTCTGTTGCCCCAGTCTTCAGTACTTGCTTGTGATGAGCAGTTCCCATGACAACCAGAACAGCAGCTCAGTCTGCCACCCCCCGCCCTCCCCGACTGCTGAGATAAGGGGAAATATAAGGTAAGAGATGCTCATCTCGACACAAGAGTTTAAAAGGAGTTGGAGTTGCAAGTTAAACACTGATAATTATAATAACAACATTCAATTGAGTGATCAACATTCACCTCATCTCTGATGGTAAATAGTGTTCTCTTCTTTGGCATCTGTCTGAGAGCTTCTTCTTTTCTTCTTGCTAATTGAGTTTAACGTCTAGAAGCCAATGGCCTAAAAATCATTTCTCAGCCTGGAAGTTAGGGTTATACAAAAGGCCATGGGCCCTTCTGATGGAAAGAACAGAGAATCAAAAACGTTAGACTCCCAGATAGAACGAATTGCATTCTATCAGTTACCCAACCTTCCAAGTTTGTTTCTTCTTTCCTGACATCTTCACACATCAAGATGACATTGACTGATATCTGACAGCAAGATGAGCAAGGTAACAAGTTAGTATTGCTCTTCTGAGCATACCTAATTTCTGGAAGATCATGGCTTAGTCTTCCGGAAGCCCTAAGTCCTGACCATCATGAAGTCATCTCTGTCTGATTTCTACCCCTTCATTCAGTCAGCATTTGTTCATTCTTGATGGGCCAGCTATGCAAGAAGGAGTAAGGCAAAATCTCGGAGAGGTCATGTAGCTATTTTAATCTGTCTCTTGTGCCTTTGGCTGTTTAGGGAACTAATACAATCTCTACTAAACCAAACACAAAAGTAGTGAGGCTCACAAAAACTGACCAAGGTTGGGTATCCAGCTGAAAACTAGGGCATGACAGAATAGACTCAGAAAAAGACACTGTCCTGAGTAAAGAAGTCAGGAAAAGTGAAGCAGGATGTCCCACAGGGTAAGAGGACACTCTGGTTACACAACGGTGTGGACGAGCTTGGGTCCTACAGACAAGGATCTCTGCGCCTCCTGCTCCTGACTTTGAGTGGCCAGGACTGCGCAGGTCACCACTCCAGCAAGGACACCCCAGACTACACTGATTCTCCACAGGGCTTAAGAGAACATCTTAGTTTTATTTCCTGTTGTGACTTAAAACTGACAAAAACAGTTTAAGAGAGAATGTGTTTATTTGGCTCACAATTTCGTGGTCCATCACCTAGGGGAATTCAAGGTGTCAGGGACAAAACAGCTAGCTACATCACATGTGCAGTCAAGAGCAGAGAGCCATGAAGCAGTGACAGCTCACTCACTCCGCTCTGACACAATTCACAATCTCCATCCTAGGGAATGGCGCCACCCTCGGTGGGCGGATCTTCCCACAGAAAAGGCTAATCCAGATAATTCCTCACTAAGACCGCCTTCTCAGGGGATTCTAGATTGTGTCGAGTTCACCATTAAAGCTAAGCACCACAGAAGGAGGGGCACTGCAATCTTCTCCTTCAGTTGTTAATGAAACGGCCTTGTGTACCCCAGACTGACCTCAGACTTGCTGTATGGCCGAGTATAATCTCAAATGTCTAGTCTTCCTGCCTCTACTTCCAAAACGATAGGATTATAGCTATGTATTGATATATTTGATGCTGGCTTTGGGAAGGTAAGAATTGAGCTACACCCCTAGGCCCACCCCAGGAAATGTGTATATATATATATCTTTGCAGTTTTATTTTGAAAGTATTAAGAGTCTCTGCTGTTGCTTTTATTTCTGCAGGTGGATTCCAGACACTATCTGAGACCATTTCTTTCCACCTTTTGGTATTTCTTATACTCTGGCTTTTCCTTTGACTTTATTTTCCGCTGTATAACGTATTTTCCCACTGGTATGCATTTCTGGTCATTTAAAACACCAACAACACAAACAAATCTAAATGTGGAATATTCATTTACACTGTGTGAATATGTGTCACTGTGGCCGGCTTAATAAAGAATCTGACTGGACAATAGCTGGAGAGGTAGAGGTAGGAGGGACTTACAGACAAAAACAGAGCGTGAGAAGAAAGGAGACTGAGGAGTCAAGGCAAGATGCAGAGGAGACAGGAGATGAATTTGCCATACTGAGAAAAGGTACCAAGCGCACGTGGCAACGTGTAGATAAGAAATATGGGTTAATTTAAAATGTAAGAGTTAGCTAGTAATCAGCCTGAGCTATCGGCTGAGCATTTATAATTAATAGTAAGTCTCAATGTGATTATTTGGGAAGTAGCTGGAAGGACAGAAAAGTCCACCTAAATCTAAATCCTAATCCTTCCAAGGGTTGCTACTTTTGCTATTTTGTTTATGCATTTGTTTGTTTGGACTAATAAAGTCCATTTAGTGTGTGGCCCCTGAATTCTCTAGTCAGCTCTAAAATCTTTCAGTTATTATTTTTGTTTACAAAGCAGACTTCCTTCTGGTTCCTCCTGGGTCTCCATAGCTGGGTGACTAAACAACAAGCAGACAGAAATTTACCTTCAGCAGTGTGAGCCGGCGAGAGCTCCTGTTGTAAGAGATCTATGTGTGAGTTAGTGTGCATATTCAAGGCCCAGACACTGGGGCTTTGTTTTGTTTTGTTTTTAGGTAGAGTATATGCTGTTTATCCAAGGTTAGACTCAAACATATGATCTCCCTGCTTCAGTCTCCTGATTGCTAGGAATTATAGGCACCTACTACCATGCCTAGCTCCAGACAATTTTCAAATCTTTGTATTTGTTTTTTAAATGTGTATTGAGTATACAAAATAATGGGTTTCACAACCACAGATTTGCACATCTCCTGTAGGATATAATAACGTCCTCCAGTCATTTTCACTTCTGTTCCCGGCTCTTGTTTTCAACCAGCTGGTCCCTTTCTCTTCTCAGTCCCTCGTTCACTTTCAAGCTGTGGCAGTTTGAATGCAATTGGTCCCCATAATCTCGTAGGGAGAGGTACTTGTAGGAGGTGTGGCCTTGTTGGATATTGGAGGAAGTGTTTCACTGTGGGGATGGGCTTTCCTATGCTCAGGACACCATCCAGTGTCTCAGTCCACTTTCTGTTGCCTGCCAAGATGTAGGACTTTCAGCTACAGGTACATACCACGTCTGCCTGTACACTGCTATGTCCCACCGTGATGATGATGTACTGAAACTCTGAAACTGTAAGCCAGCCCAATTAAGTGTTTTCCTTAAAAAGTTGCTGTGTTCTCTTCACAGCAATAGAAACCCTAACTAAGACATGTCTTTCTGTTTTTCAAGTCTTGATCCTACATGTAAGAGAAGACATGTACTATTTCTCCAGACAGCTTTAAATCTTTACTTCCATTTTCTGCTTGCACAGGACTGTGGTCAGTGCCATCTGGGGCTTGTTCATCAAGAGCTTTAACCGCTGAGCCGTCTCCCCAGTCCCCACTGTCCACCAATAGCCAACTTGGAAACTCCTCTTTTGAGTGCCTTTCAGTTCCTCCCAGCAGAGTATGGTCTGTAATGCCCAGTGGTTGGACAGACAGACAGACAGACAGACAGCGCGCACACACACACACACACACACACACACACACACACACACACACACACACGGGGAAACTGCTACTTTTCTAAGTCTGGCTCAGTTAGCCTGATACAAGAACAGTTATTGATACAGATTACATCTTGGTTCTTTCTCATTTGATGTTCATATACACCATTAGTCATGTCATCCCAAGCTCAACAGTTCAGGCAAGGCAATTTTCTAGGTACCATGTTCGTTAGGAAGTCCTTTAGCATGTTATCTGTAGGATGGAGTATGGAGGAAATGTTTGTTGACAACTGACAGTTCGCAGCTGTTAGGCAAAAATTCCATGATCACATATATAGACACGTACAGGGTTACCAAAGAGGTGAGTGTGGATTGGGGAGCCTTGTGTGTGGTTTTGCTTGCTTTGTCTGCTAGACTTACATTTCTCACGTCACTGGCAAGTAAATACATATATGATATTGAGTAGGTAAAGCCAGAGCTCCTGGCAAACGGATTTCCCCTGTCGAGTGAAGAGAAGCATCTGCCAAGACTCCTCGAAACTGCTATCTCATGCAGCGGCCGGTTCTGAGTACCGAGTTTAAGTGGGAATTTCCTCTGGGGCCTTCCCTAGAGTCCTGTTCATGGGCTTCTCAGTGTGGTGAGTGGCAGGAAGAAGCCATTCCAGACTTTGCAGGAGTTGTATGCTTTCCCGAATGTGCTGGCATCAGTCGGTAGCGCCGATACTCTTGAGGAGTTGTATGCTTTCCCGAACGTGCTGGCGTCGGTAGCGCCGATACTCTTGCATCTGAACCTTGCTTTTCTCTATCCAGCTCCACCACTCCGTCAGGACCATGCCTGTGGCAGATGGCATCAGTTTCACCCAGAAATCTGCCCTCTCTCCACTCTGAGTCAGGCCTCTAAGCTGAGGCCTATGGGTCGGTACAGCTAGTGGCAGCTGTAGTCTTGGTCCTCCTGTACTGCTGTAACGAAATACCATGGCTGGACATTTCGTCATTGATAGAAACTTAGCTTTACATCTCGGAAGGTTGGAAAGTTCGAGTTTGACATTCGGCAGGGGGCTGCTTGAAGAGGGATGCCATAGGCACAGAAGGTACAAACTCCCGTGCCCTCACATATCAAAAGGCAGGAGGCTAAAGGGACAAGTACTATACACTAACATGACAGAGGACCGAAGAGAATAAATGTACTCCAGCCTTTATGCAAGGGTCCTAGCCCCATTCATAGGGACAGTGCCCACGTATTGGCTTAGTCACCCTCCTGAAATCTTTATTTCTTGATGCTATTACAGTGTGTTTGTGTTTCCATAGTGGAGTTTGAGGTGTTACATTCAGACCTTAGCAAGCATAGGTTGTGGCTGGTGGTCTCCTATGGATTGAAAGTCTGTATCATTCTCCAAACAGACATATTGAAGCAGTCTTTACAAAGTACTTAGCTTTAGAGGAAAGTGTATCAGTAGGGTCTCCTCGGTGACATCAACATCTCTACAGAAAGGGGAAAGGCTGGGACCTCTGTCTCCTCCCCCTCATCCCCACTCCCTCCCTGTATCCCATTCCCCCACCCACCTCTATATTTCCACCCCCTCTTCCTCAGACCCACTCCTTTGCACCAGGAAAAGCTCGTGTGTGGGAATACCCAGGAAAAGAGCCCTTCCTACGAGCCTACTGACCGATCTACAGAACCAGGAGGAACAAATGCTTGTTTAAGCCCTCCAGTCTGTGATATTGTCTAGAGCAGCCCAAACTGACAAAGACACAATGTGAGATTCAGGAAACAGTCTGAGAGATGTGGCTTAATTGACAAATGTTAGATTTTTTTTTGAGATAGGGTTTCTCTTTGTAGCTCTGGCTGTCATGGAACTCACTGTATAGTCCAGGTTGGCCTCGAACTCAAAGATCCACCTGCCCCTGCTTCCCGAGTACTGAGACTAAAGGGGTGTGCCACCGCCTCCCAGTCAGAGAAATGGTTACGATTTTATAAATCTTTGTCACCACAGGGGAGAGAGAAATTAGGATCAGTAGTCTAGATGGTGTCAAAGGAAGAATGTACTGGAAAGACTAGAAGTGCGAGTGAATTCCACAGACCCTGGCCAGGAATGCAAAGCTGAATTGGGAATCTCGATCCAGAACACTCCAAAAGGCTCGGCTCACACTTTTGGTTCCCCTCACATCTCTCTGCCTTTCGTATTTCCTCCTGTGTCAGTCTCAGATGGACCATCCAACAGCAAAAGCCACCCTAAGCTCCAGTTTCTCGGCTGAGAATAACAAGGCTCTGTTCGGGCTGGAGGATTTCCTCCTCTCTCAGTCATCCCCAAACACATCAGCTCCTCCTGTTGACCCTGGAGTCAGCAGCCCCACATGCTCTCCTCACATCACCCTGACGTATGACTTCCTGACAGGGAAAACATTGCTTTTGGCACACCTCTGTCCCCCACTTGCAAGGGCTCAGTGGAGATCTCCCTCCCTTCCTTCCTTCCCACTCCCTGTTCACTTTCGCTGTATGAAGCAATGCTGCCAGGTGGTGACGAGCATTGGCGGCACTTCCTTGAGCTTTCTTTGAAAACGTGTCTCTGGTAGGGAGCCAAGTCTATCTCACTGGGGATGGCAGGGATGCAGATGGGACTTGGAAATAAACGATTGCCCTGGGCCAAGTCCACAGACAAACGATGAGCTAATCAGTACGAGGGTTATGTATTTGCCGGTCAGAATCTGCCAACAAGTTCGAGTTCACAGGCTGCAAGCTGTAGCTCCCCGTATGTCTGTCTGGCTCTGTTTAATGTTTAAATGGCCCATTTCTTTGAGCCTTAGGCTGAACAGTCTGGGGCCAGAGATTCTTAGAGGAGAGGGTAATCAAGCTAATGAAGTAGGCAAGACAGAGGAAGCTGCGTGGAGGGTCGAGCACCGGGAGGCGTAGTGTGGATCTGGGCATGCGTGTTTGAAAGGAGAGCGGAGCACCCGTATTTTAGCCTTAGATTGTCTTTCACGAGAATGCTTCATGTCCTCCCCCCATTGCGTTTCTTTTCATGGTCTCAAAGGAGGCAAATTTATATCGTCAGCAAAGCACAGCGTAAGAAGAAAGCATGCAAAACCACTGTAGTGACTTCTGGACCATGTGTGAGTGCTTTGGGGAGGTTGCCCAGTGTGCTGAAGTGATGTGTGCCCCTGATTATTCCCAAACCAAACAATCCTGGCCTCCAAAGCAAAGTTCCAGCCAGCTCCGTGTTAGTCTACAAGAGACAAAACTGTAGTTCTCAACTTGCATGGTGCTTTAAGACAATGCTTTTCAACCTTCCTAATGCTGTGGCCTCTTAATACAGGTCCTCTTGTTGCCGTGACACCCCCCACCCCTGCAACCATAACATTATTTTCATTGCTACCTCATAACTTTAATTTTGCTGTGTTTTCCAGTGGTCTTAGGCAATCCCATAGCACCACTGCATTAAAACAATTTCATTGATACACAGTTCAGGCAGCTCATTTAAGTGAATAGTTCAGATATTTTTATTACAGTTACCAATATATGCAACTGTCTTCACACTCTATTTTGGGACATTTTCTTAATTTCTGAAGGAAGTGCTGTACCTTTTAACTGTCATTTCCTTACTTCCAAACTCTAACTAGCCACCAAATAGCCCTCATTCCCAAGTTCAAAGAGTCTTCTGTCTCTCATCCTTAAATATGAAGGAACCTGTTTCTGTTCTGTAAGTATTCCTGTGGCCCTCTTGTGTGAGCTGACTCATATGATATCTGACCTTTTATGATTGGCATTTTGCACTTGACATGCCTTCAAGGTTCGTCTGTGTGGTTATAATATGTATTATCACTTATTCCTTTACTGGCTGAATAATATTTCATTGAAAAGACATACCACGATTTATGTGTATGTAGCTGATGTTCATGTACATTTGGACTGTTTCCACCTTTGCGCTATTATGGGTAATTCTGCTATGAACATTATCAAGCAAGTTTTTGTGGGTACAAATGCTTGTTATATATTCTTTTGTCAACTGTAATAGTGTTCATTCATCATTAATTTTTTGTGTGTCGGATGCAAGTTGGTATTATTGGTGCCTTTCTTAGTCCATACTAATATAAATAAGTTATTGAATGAATAAGTGTGTATAGGGGATAAATAAGTCAATTTGAAGATATATAAAGAAATAGATACTGTTATAATTTTTAAAAAACGGCGGGAGAGAGAAAGGGACACACATCATGCATCAGGGCTCACATGAAAGATTTTTATTGGGGGAAGAAAATGGAAAAGGGGGAGGGGAGGGGGAGAGGACGGCTTCTGGGACATAGGTGGTGGAGGAGTGGAAGAGAGAGAGAGAGAGAGAGAGAGAGAGAGAGAGAGACAGAGACAGAGAGAGAGAGAGAGGACAGAGAGAGATGGGCGGGACCTGCCTTTTATTGGGGGACATAGCACATGCCCGATAGTGATGTATCGGTTGGCATTGTCAGGACCCTGAGCAGGTCAGAGTACTGCCTGAGTACTGGCAAGCACGTCCTGTCTGGTGATAGGCTAGCATAATGCCTGATTGCTAACAGATACTCCATTCTCAAGGAGAGAGTCAAATAATGACTGTCATCCAAAGAATACCATGGAGAAAAGGGAAAGAGAAAAATCATTTCCAGTATAATAATCTGGTAAGCACTTGGCTTAGGTTAAGAAACCTAACGTCCTTGGTGATAATCATATTGATGCTTGTACACCTAGGATGTGAAAGAACGTCGTATGTATGTGACCCGTAGCACAACCACAAGACCAGCATCAGACATTCTGGCCAAGGGATATTCCACAAAACACCTCACGGTAATCCTCAAAATTCTTGTGGTAAAAACAAGAACAGCCTGAGGACCTGCTGCCCCCAAGACTGGTGCAACGTGGTATTCTAGGTGGAATCCTGTAATAGGAAACTGACAATGGGGAAAAAATATAACACCAATATTGGCTGACAATAGTATAGACTCTTGGCTACTGATTGTCATAGAGATACCATACTGACTCAGTAGGTACGGATATCTATATTTCCAATGAATCTAAAGATTAGATGAAGATTTCATCTTGCACACACAAATGCCTCCCTTCCCTAAATATGTCTTTCCTTTTCAGGCACATGCTTCTCTTCAGCCAGAGCTTCAGTGAGTACAGCCTGTGCCACTGTCCCCAAAGCACCGGAATTACCTCTGTGGGGAAAGAGAAGGCAGAGAGAGGAGCACCAGGCTTGGGGAGCCTCTCTCTAGGCACTAATCTCCCGTGAGGTGACTTATCTAGCTGGATCTCTGTTTTCTCACAGAACAAAGAATGAGAGGGTTGGGGATGAATGAACATTAAGAATTCACTTTGTCTGAAGTCCAGGTTGTCCCTTGAACAGGTGACAACTCAGAAAGATGTAACACATGTCTGGCTCTGGGCTTTTTTATTTAATAGTCTATGGTGTATGGAGGAGTCATTATTCATTCCCTCGTCATGGGGTAACTCCATCTAAACAGCTTTTATAGGTGTGTGTGTGTGTGTGTGTGTGTGTGTGTGTGTGTTTGAAGAAGCTTCTAGGCTTCCATAGAGAATCCTCAAAGACAGTTCATGTATCCTCCCTCTGTATTGAAGCCCAGGAGACCAGCTCCTGTGACTGCTCCAGAGTAGCATAAAGGAATGTCTCAGATAGCGAGGGCTTAGGAAAAATTTTTTATCTAGGTGAGGCCTAGACTTTTTCTATCTGAGGGGTAAATAAGGAAACACATTCCTTCTGATGGTAATGTAAGAAAAAGGAACAAGCACACTTTCCTGATGGTCATTCACTTCATCTTGAATGACAGTCTCTCTACACAGTTATGTCTCTTTACATACAGTTGAAAATCTCTCTCTACATACATGAATCTCTCTCCTGCACAGCCACACATCTCTTCACACAGTCGCTTCTCTTTTCACACAGTCACACTCTCACACAACTGCACACCTTCACTCTTCTTTACACAGACACATCCCTCTCGTCTCTCCTCCTCCTCTACATTTCTCTCTGCACATTCAGCTACTCTTCCTACCAACACATAAAACTTCTCTCCTCCTCCTCCTTCTCATTTCTCACACTTCTTTCTCTGCCCATTTAGCTACATCCCTTACTAAGCACACACACACACACACACACACATCACACACACACTCACACACCTCTGCCCAGCTCTTCACACAGCAGCTCTCTACATAGCTCTGCATACCTTCTCTCTCAGCCACAATTATATGTTACATTTTCAGGACCCAGCCCATTACCACAACACAAGATAAGCCACACAGTTTTTCTCGGGCTAGGGAGGTCACATTGACTGGCCAGTGAGTAATGCTTGACTGTGCATGTAGCTTTTTCCCAGACAGAAAGTGAGATTAAAATTCAGGACTTAGACAATAAGCAATTAACTGGCTGAACCTTGAGGTCGGGCGCACACGAAGGAAGTCCATTGATGAGAATTATGACTATTAAAGTTGCTTCAAGCTCTGACCTTGAATCAGCGATAAACACCTGGGAAACTGACCTCATGTATTTGTCTCTAGGGGCAACCAGTTTGCTTTCAATTTGTTCTCAGGTCCAAAAGAAGCTGTCTTTGTGATTGAGAATACTATTACTTTCCTGTGTCAGTCTAAGTAATATAAAATATCCTAGCATTGTTTCTATTCATCAAAATTATACAGTTAAGGATAAATCATCTTCCTGATCATCCACAGCTATGCGTGTGCCCAATAGATGTGTGTATAAATGAGATACACACACAAGCAGTGGGAAAGCATCCTTATCAGTTCTTAGGGAAGGAATGTGATAGCACATGAGAGAATTACAGCCAGAAGCAACTGCTCGGTTACAGTCAATAACTCCATGGCTTTGCCAAGTGGGTCTCCCCATCAGAGTCATTTGTCTGGTGGGTCAACCTGCTGAACACTACTTGTCACCTGCTGTATACTCCCACAACCTGCTGAACACTACTTGTCACCTGCTGTATACTCCCACAACCTGCTGAACACTACTTGTCACCTGCTGTATACTCCCACAACCTGCTGAACACTACTTGTCACCTGCTGTATACTCCCACAACCTGCTGAACACTACTTGTCACCTGCTGTATACTCCCACAACCTGCTGAACACTACTTGTCACCTGCTGTATACTCCCACAGCCTCCTGCACCTATGCTTACTTTCCTGCTCCGCCCCCCCCATCCCATTAACACTTCCTGGTCCATTATCCCCCTTCCTGCTTTCATACCACCACATTCTTTTTTTTAATTTTTTATTTAAATTAGGAACAAGCTTGCTTCAAATGTCAATCCTAGCTCCCGCCCCTCCTCCCCCACCACCCCCAACCTTCCCAATCCCCCACCCAGACCCCACCCCGCTCCCCAGGGAAGGCAAAACCCTTCATGGGGGGGTCTCCAAAGTCTGTCATATCATCCAGGGCAGGGCCTAGGCCTTCCCCCATGTGTTCAGGATGAGAGAGCATCCCTCCAAGTCCATTCCATACCACCACATTCTATCCTCCCTTCTCTCGAAGTTTTCCCACCCCATGGCCCATTACTGGTCTCCTGCCTCCTGTGGGCACTCCAATTTAAATACACATATCTAAAGATTCAGACATCATCCACCCATGAGAGAGATCAATACCATGCTAAATGAAAGCACTAAAAACAGAAACAAAAAAAGGATATCCCTTGTTTTCCTTCCTGGTCAACACAGTGCTTGAAGTCTTAGCTAAACCATCAGACAAAAGAAGGAGATAAAGGGGAGACAAATAAGAAAGGAGGAAGTCAGAGTATCCTTATTTACAGATGATAGGATTTTATATATGAAAGACCCTAAAGACAGGCAGGAAGAGGTTTTCCTATAAGGATGTTCCAAGTAGATACAAATATAACTGCAAAGACCAGGCCGGCACCAACACTTTCTAAGAAGAGACACATAAAGAAAGCTCCCCAGGGACTTAAGACCATCTTAAAAGCCTTGCACAATTTACTTGTGTTTCCCTGCCTCCTAACTAACAAATATTACATTATCTTCAAGTCACACAGTGAGAAGCTGAGATGAGGTAAGATTCAAACCCAGGTAGGCAGTGCCCCCTCAGAGACCACTATTTCAGACACTGTGTCATACTGAACAATGCATTCTAAAGGATTTGAGTATCAAATTTTACAGTCAGGGCAAGACTTCAGCAACGCAGAATTTTAGATTCTTCCCATGGGTGCCACAAGGCTTATCTGAACAGGCACCGGAAGAGTACAAAATGAAGATGGGTATCCAGGACAGTTTCCAAGTGATGTCCATCATCACCACTGTTAAAAAGTCATCTGGGGGCTACTTTCCGCCATTGTGTCTCTGACCCGCTTATTAACTGCAGTGGCTTCCATCTGAAAAACAAGCCTGTGTAAATTACCTAGGTGAGGAAGGAAGAGATGCAAAGAGGTAAGAACACCAACAAAGACCAAGGAGCTGGAAAAATTGTTCATCTACAAGGCCACACTTGCCAGTTTGGTTCCATTTTCTGCTGGCCATTAAACCACGGGATGTCAGAATAGGTTGAGCTACTGAGACATCTGAGTGATCCTTCCACCCTCTACAGCTAGGCAGGCACACCATCCTCTGTACATGGCAGGGGAGGGGACATGGAACATTAAGACTACTGGGTTTTTGGCTCAAACTGACTGGGGATAGAATTCCTTTCCTACTTTGCTCTAAATTCCATGATATTGGACAGTCAGGATAATACCAGCTACACTGGTGTGTGTGTGTGTGTGTGTGTGTGTGTGTGTGTGTGTGTGTGTGTGTGTGTGTGAGAGAGAGAGAGAGAGAGAGAGAGAGAGAGGAATAAACACCAAGAACAACTATAAAGTTATGGACATAATATTTGGCACACGGTATTTGATAATTATTTTCTTGGTCATGAGGCTGGTTTTTCTTTGTATACTTTATGTTGTCAACATGCCTCTGAAAGAAGTAACACTTAAACTAAATAGTGCTTTGATATTATCTTGGCTCTGGATAGAAACACACACACACACACACACACACGACATAGTCTCATATTTCATATGCAGTATCATGGTTATGAAGAAGCATGATATACTAAATAAAGCTAAGATTCAGAGTAGGTAAGCCATTTGCTTCAGCTCACATGTGGTCAGGATGTGGGTCCCAGGGTCAGCGGCTCCAGACCAGAGCTGTGGTGGTGAGACCCTTTCCGAAGCAGACCTGGGGGGGCAAGGGTGGGGCAAGGCGATGGAGAACCTGGAAGGTAAACCTGGTCAAAGAGTTTCAGAGACTTGCATTTCAAACTCGAGAGCCGTGTGTAAGACTGTGTCCCAAACTGTACTGGCCACCTTGGGACTTGAACAATAACAGACAAGCTGGGTGCTGATCTTGGGGACAGGAGGGAGACTGAAGTTCTGGGCTAATTTTATGAATGCAATTAATTTCCCTGGGCTTCTACAGGTTAGTGGGTGTGTGAACGAGTGGGTGTGTGAGTGTGTGGCTGTGTGAGTATGGGTGTGTGAGTATGGGTGTGTGAGTGGGGTGGTGTGTGAGCGGGTGGGTGAGCAGGTGTGTGTGTGAGTAGGTGTTTGTGTGTGAATGGGTTTGTGTGTGAGTGGGTAGTTGTGTGAGCGGGCTGTGTGAGTGGGTGTGTGTTTGAGTTGGTGGGTATGTGAGCATTTGTGTGTATGAGTATGTGTGTGTGTTTGTGTGTGTGTGTGTGTGTGTGAGAGAGAGAGAGAGAGAGAGAGAGAGAGGGTGGTTGTGAATTAAAAAGCATGCATGAACAGTGGCTCCCATAAGTTAGATCTCCTTTCCCATTCTCCAGGGCCTGTGTGAAGTTAGATTTAAAGCTGCCAAGGCCAATGGAGGATCCAGCTGCTGTGTAGGAGAAAGTCTAACACCCTGAACGTTCCCAGAGCTTTCTCCATGGATGACTACAGAGCTTCTGAGGCTATGGGTGGAGATGGTGTGTGCTGACTATTGTGGAGTACATCTCTGTTCTCCTTCCCTTCCAGGACAGAGTGGTGTCAAGGGAGGACAGAGTTCTCCCACTGCCCTCAGAACTGATGATTTTAATCATGCAGGTCTAGAAGACACAAGTTCAGTCTTGGAGGCCTTTTCTCTTTGTTCATTTCTTCTCCTTTGAGGTCAGGGCACATACTGATCAGTGGCATTGGCATCCCAACACAGTACTGGGTAAAAAACCAGGTCTAGGACACGGAATCAAAGGGCACAAATAGTTCATCCCAGTGAATGGTTAGTCCAGATGCACTTAACTAGAACTCTGCCAGTAAATCCAGGCTCCCTACTGGAAGTGGGGGTTTTGTTTTACTATTCAACCTGAATCTGCAGGCCAGGTCTACATGATCATCCTAGTTGGCATTAATGCTTGACACAGTCCAGAGTCACCTGAGAAAGGAGTCTCAATTGAGAGATTGCCAAATCTGCTCAGCCTGTAGAGATAAGTCCGTGGGATTGTCTCCATGGTTGTAGAGGGTCCAGAACGCTGTAGGTGGTACAATTCCCCAGACAGGTGGTCCTGGCCTGTATAAGAAATCTAGCTAAGAGGCCTGGAGAGACGTCTCTACTGTTAAGAGCACTTGGTGCTCTTGCAGAGGGCCCAGATTTGATACCAAGTATTCACACGGTGACTCACAACTGCCTGTAACTCCAGTATCATGGGATCCAATGCCCTCTGGCCTCTGCAGGCACCTGCATACATGTAGTGCATATAAACTCTGTCTCACACAAGCACGAACACCTCACACACATGCATGCATACACATATACACATGTGCACACACACATTTGTGCACACACAGATGCATGTGCATATATACACACATCAGTTAAAAAAACAAAACTTAGCAAATTATGAACATGAGATGGAGTCAGCAAGCAATGTTCCTCCATGAAATGAATCTTTTTCTCACCTAAGTTGCTTTTTCCCAGAGTGTTTTTATCACAGCAACAGAATGGAACTAGGACAGTTATCAAACACGAATTGGTGAGAGGCGTATTTGCACTTTCCCCATCTTGTTTCCGTAAGGATACAAATTATGCTGAAATAAAAGGAACTTTACACACTGACTATGGATGTCTACCAACATACATACATGGATTTCCACACATGCAGGCACACACACTTCAGATTATCCAAATAAGTTCTGTATGAGTACTTAGATTTACTTAAAAATGCTGGCATCAGGAGGTACTTGCCTTTCACTACAGATATAATTCTAAGAGTTGCTGATTATTCATAAGCGAGAAAAGACTGACAGTGACAAGTCTAAGTAGACACGGAAACAGAGTGATGATCTGCATTTGGCTGGCCCTGACTCTTTCCTGTTGTCTGTCGAGGCACAATGCACAGGCACACACACTCAGCCCAGAAAGAAACCCACAACACATCACAGGAAAGATTCGGTCAAAGCTGTGATGAGCCAACTTGCTTACTGGAGTTACTCATAGGAACAGTGTAGTTGGCCTTTTCTCTGGGCCACCAACCTCCTTCCAAATAAAGACACAGAGACTTACTATTAATTGTGGGTGCTTGGTCTTAGCTTAGGAGTGTCCTACTAGTTCTTTTACTTAATTTAACCTGTTCCTATTCATCTGTGTTTTGCCTTAGGGTTTTTTTTTAAACCTTTCTCTCATTCTGTATGTCCTGTTTTCCTGCTTCCTCTGTGTCTGCCTGTCTGGCTCCTAGCGTCTCCCTGGCATCTTTTTCTTTCTTCCCTTTCCTGAGCCTAAATTCCTCCTCCTGCTTACTCTCCCTGCCCAGGAGGTCCACCTCTATCTCATCCCTCACTATTGGCTGTTCAGCTTTTTATTAGACCAATCAGGTGCCTTAGGCAGGCGTGGTAAAACAACAACACATCTTTTCATACCTAAACAAAGGCAACACATCTTTGACAAATATTCTGTGACGGAGCAGGGGCAACTCAAAGGCCACTGTGTCACTGAAAACTCACCCCGGCCTAGGTGACACTGCATGGAAGCTGCATCCCCGAGCCCGAGCTCCGCAAGATTCATGCATGCGGTGGGTTCTACAGTTTGCTGCCGCCCTCTCATCACCGATGGCCTTTTTTAACTTCCAGGGAGTGGCAGGGTCATGTGGTGGGTAGAGGGCTGAAAATGAGTGTGAAAGGCCTGCTCACTCCACGGCATCTATGGCTGGTCCATCATCCCCCCCACACACACACACACTGCTGGACCCCTCCGTTAGCACGGATGAGCGTGTCGAAAAGCTCTTCCCTTAATTTCCTTTTCTAGATTTGTGCTCTCGCCACTGCCTTTGTCGTTG
The DNA here is from genome assembly GCF_017639785.1 of Mesocricetus auratus. Lineage (NCBI taxonomy): Eukaryota > Metazoa > Chordata > Mammalia > Rodentia > Cricetidae > Mesocricetus > Mesocricetus auratus. The sequence goes on from NW_024429266.1 coordinate 9,347,677, forward strand.
GTTTATATACAGACAACCTGACTCGGGCATATGCCCATCAATCACATGGTGGCTATAGACCCTCCCCTTCCTCTAAAATGTGTAAGAAGGGACACTCACTCTGCCACATGGGCCCAGTCTTTACTCAGACCCTGTGGTGTGTTCTATTAAATCCCAACCAACCAAATGGGACCCTAGATATGTATATTTTTTAATAAAAAACAGATTGAGCAAAACAAAGAGAACTGTAAAAGATACCAAGTTATACTTTTACCTCATAGCATAAGCCAAAAGTATTGCAGATGAAACAAAGATTTACACGCTGTGCTGGCTGGTTTTGTGGGTTAACCTGACACAGGTAGATTCATCAGAGAGGAAGGAGCCTCAGCTGAGGAAATGCTGCCATGAGATCCGGCTGTAAGGCGTTTTCTCATTTAGTGATCAATAGGGGAGGGTCCAGCCCATTGTGGATGGTGCCATCCCTGGGTTGGTGGTCCTGGGTTCTATAAGAAAACAGACTGAACAAGCCAGGGGAAGCAAGCCAGTAAACAGCATCCTCCACGGCCTCTGTATCAGTTCCTGCCTACAGGTTCCTGCCTTGTTTGAGGTCCTCTCCTGACTTCCTTCACTGATGGACGATGATCTGGATACCTTAAGTCACATAAACCCTTTCCTCCCCAACTTTCTTTTTGATCATGCTGTTTTGTCGAAGCAACAGAAACCCTAACTAAGGTAAATTTGCACCAGCAGAGTGGGGTGTTGCTGTGACTGACCTGGCCATGTTTTGGGGAGGACTGTGGAAGGACTTTGGAACTTTGGGCTAAAAGGCCCATTGGTGTTAAGAGCTCTGTGGGATGTTCTTTAGGAACTTGCAAGGTAAGAATGTTGAGAGAGTGCAGGATGGAGGCCTGGCCAGTGAAGTTTCAGAGCGAAGTTTAAAGACTCTATGGGGCCGCTTGTTATTCTGAATTAAGATTCTATGGTTCTGGTTAGCTGGGGTTGAAGATTCAGCTGTGATTAACAAGATACCGGAACTACTGAAGTGCAACCTTTACATTACTGGGATGATGGATACTGGTGAGCTGGAGCTAAGAAATGAGCAGTGATTAAGAAGAGACCAGCATCACTGAGGTGAAATCTTCCAGGAAGTGTTTCCTGAGAGCAGAGATGCTGCTTTCCAGAGGCGGCCATGGTTGTCCTTCAGGTGGGCAGCAGGCCTTGGGAATGTGTAAGTATCACCCAGGTGGTACTGGATTTTGAAGGCACGAAGGGCTTATAGAGAGCACCTGAGGCTTGGCACTGTGAGAGGCCGGAGGAGTCTATTAGTGACAGCACAGCCCCACTGCGGCAGAAGACCCCAGAATTTTGGAGATGCCGGTACCGTGGGAAGACCACTAGACACTAGCCCCAGGAGTGGAGCCAGTCCGAGCCTAGAAGACGAGCTGTGTGCGCTGCGGAGGACGGAGCTGGAGAAGGGACCCAAGCCCTCGCAGGAGCCCAGAAGAAGGTGAGTGAATCCCAGATAACGGGACATTCAGTTATTTGTATTGGTGGAGTCTGGTTTTGCTTGGTTCAGATCGTGATGGTTCCCTGGTTCTTCCTCTTGACAGTATTTAATTTTGACTTTTAAAGGAGCCCACAGATGAAAGACATGAGTTTTTAAAAGAGATTGGATATTTTAAAGCGATGGAAATTTTAATGTGTTTAAATTTGTAAAGACTGTAAGACTTTTAAAGTTATTTATGGTTTTAATGTGCGATCTTGGGGATGACTAAGAAAGGAAGAGTTGTGGCTTAATAGTAGTGTATTTGTGTGCCAAGTTGTCAAGGGGTCAGTTGTACTTGCTGGTTTCGTGTGTCAACTTGACACAAGCCAGAGTCCTCAGAGAGGAAGGAGCCTCAGTTGAGGAAATGCCTCCGTGAGATCCAGCTGTAAGGCATTTTCTCAGTTAGTGGTCAATGGGGAAGGGTCCAGCTCATTGTGGTTGGTATCATCCTTGGGCTGTGGTCCTGGGTTCTGTAAGAAAGCAGACTGAACAAGGCATGAGGAGCAAGCCGGTAAACAGCATCCTCCATGGCCTCCACATCAGCTCCTGCCTCCAGGTTCATATCTGCTTGAGTTCTCGTCCTGATTTCCTTCACTGATGGACTGTGATCTGAAAGTGTAAGACAAATAAACCCTTACTTCCCCAGCTTGCTTTGATCATGGTGTTTCATCACAGCAATAGAAACCCTAACAAGATACAAGCTAATAAAAGGGAACTAAAGAAATGCAAGTCATTATAGAGTAATAACGGTAATCCCCAAAATAACAAGATAAAACCACAGAAGAAAATACATGCTGAAATGACTCAAAATAATAATTAAACTTCTGCATGGTTCTTTCCAAATGTGATAATTAGGTCATTGTAGTTCATTGAACTTCCTGTTGCTCTGTGGGTTTTTTGTTAATATAAAAAGATGTCGGGAGTTTGTGGTGCATGCCTTTAATCTTAGCACTTGGGAGGCAGACACAGGTGGATTTCCAAGTTTGAGGACAGTCTGGTTTACAGAGTGAGTTCTAGGACAGCCAGGGCTGAAGAAAAACCCTGTCTCAAAAACAAACAAAAAATCCCAACAAAACCCCCAAAAGACAAAAACCAAAAAAAGGAAGAAAACTTAATGCTTTTAATTTCATATATTTATATAGATGAGTGTTTTGCTTGCATGTATGTCTATGCACCAAGTATGTGCCTGATGCCTAAGGGTATAGTAGAAGGCATTAGATATCCTGGAACTGGAGTTATGGACAGTTGTGAGTTGCCATATGAGTGCTTGGAATTGAACCCTGATCTTCTGCAAGAACGAGTGCTGTAAATTGCTAAGCCATCTCTCCAGCTCCAAGAAAACTTTATATGCTTTGTGCAACAAGCATGATAAGAAATCAGATAGCAAACTGGGGAAAATAATTGTAGTGTACAGAGAATTCTCTTCTAGAATATAATATGTAAAGAGTTCTAAGACATCAATATGGAAAATATCCAGTTCTTCACATGTTGTCTGTTTGGGGGATTCTGGATAATATTCACAAATGAGAATTCTTACAAAAGAGGCACTAAATAGAGTCGTGTTTGGGAGCTCTAATGCTCACTATTATCCATAAATACAAACTAAAAAGAGGGAAAGACACATTTGGCTTGCAGTCTTTTGGGAGAAGGCACCTGTAGATAAATAAAAGTCATAGAATTGGGTTTATCTCTAGAGTAGCAATTCTACTGCAAGTAAATTAACCCAATGTTCAAAATACTGATTTTTTTTAAAAAGACGTTTTTCCTAATGGAGAACTATTTTAAATGTCCTCAGAATAGGGGATTGCTCATAAGATAAAAAGAAACATTTAAAAATGAATTTTTCAGGCTGGGCGTTGGTGGCACACGCCTTTAATCCCAGCACTTGGGAGGTAGAGGCAGGTGGATCTCTGTGAGTTCGAGGCCAGCCTGGACTACTGAGTGAGCTCCAGGACAGGCTCCAAAGCAATACAGAGAAACCCTGTCTTGAAAAACAAAAACAAAAACAAAAAAACAAACAAACAAACAAAATTTTCAGGAAAATATCTGGCATGAAAAATATGCAGGAAATTTTACTTAGTAAATGTATAGATGATAGATAGATATCGATATATATAAATGAGATACAGAGATGGCTTAATTGGGTAAAGTCCTTGTTGAAGTATGAAGACAGGGTTCAGATGTCCAGCACCCATATAAAAGGCCAGGTACTGCAGTAGTCCCTCTGTAACTCCAACATGGCATGGGGGTGGGGCCAGAGATGGGGGAGGAGGGAGATAAAAAATAAGGTGGAAAGTGGTAAAGGAAGAGACTGGAACACACACACACACACACACACACACACAGAGTTCCTTTATTTACTCAAAAATAAAAGCCATATATAGAAAAAAGATAAGCAAGAGAGCCTTTGAAAGTAAGCATCGTGATTACCATTAGTGGTGGAATTTAGGGAGACCCTCTCCCATTCAGCTGGTCTGTCATACACACTTTTTTTCGATTAGCATACGTTCTGTGGGAAAATGCTCAAGCGGGTCGTTTAAAAAGTTGGCAGCCAGCATGAGCAGATGAAATAGGCTGCCTCTTTGTACGCCTGTCGCCCCTCACAAAGGAGGGATGCTGTTTTGCTGACAGCCCTGAAGATCACTCAATCTCATGTGGCAAATCCTTCCAGGGCAGAAGCAAAGCAAGCGAAAGCAGCGAACTTGAAAGCACAACCAGAGCCCACAGGTTCTCTTCTGAGCGCAGGGGGTCAAGTACAAGTGGCTTCTGGGCCAAAGGGAGCTCACGAGCACAAATGTGACAGAAATATTTTTGTTCGAAGATTTACAGAAGGGGAAGGGGTCCAACCCTGGAAAAAATACACCCTTGGGTTTTTTTGTTTGTTTGTTTGTTTTCCACACAGTGAATTCCTTAGGGAACTTCAGGCTGGGATGCAGGGTGGTGTTCCGTTTGGATAGTTTTCTCATGAACAGCGTGGAGGCCAAAGAAAGTCCATAACTGATCGGCCCCTTCAGAGCGGGAAATGCTATTAAGACTTTCTTCTTTTTCTTTTTCTTTTTCTTTCTTTCTTTTTTTTTTTTCTTTCCTTTTAAAGTTCAGGAGCATTGTGATATGACACCGCCCTGTTGCAGGGCACTAAGAATTGCTGTCCCAGCCAAGCCTCTCCTGGGCCCTGGAGTGAAGGAGGGGTAGCAAGCAGATTAGCCTGGAGGGGCTGACTTTACATTTGCATCTGAAAGTGCCCGCCACAAACCGCTGAGGCAGCGCTTACGCTCAGGCCGAGAGTACTTAAATATGTCCTCTAGGTCAGTCTGTCTGAGGGCTCTACCTCCCCAAGAGAGAATTCTGGACTTAGTCCTGAGGCCCTGCCCTTCCACAGAAGTAGCCCCTTCACAGAAGAAATGCCCTATTCATTTGGGAGGCGCAATTTCTGCAATCTCCCCATGTACTTTGTCTTTCTGGCTCCCCTGCCTGCTGCGTCTCTTCCTGTCTGCCACCAGAGAGGGGATGTGGTCTCCTAGTCCTTTAGTTCATCACTTGAAAATGTGAGGGGGCACTGTCCCTGAAGTCGTATAGATTCCGGTCTCTCCAGCCCCGGGGGTCCTGTCAACTTTTCCCTCCCAGTTGTCCTCATTCCGTGAGTTCTCCAAGTTATTCCTCTACAGGACTCTTTCTTGTGGGGGTGGGGGAATAGCCGGGCAAAAGAATGGAGCTCTACTTCCTTCTCAGGAAAGGAAAAAGGTTGAAATTGTAAATTTTCCCAGGCTTCTCATGGGACTGTCAAGGAAAACCAAATTGCATAATCTCACAAAAATGTGAGCAGCAGCCCTGGCCCCTGTCGGCCCTGATAATATACAGCCTGGGGATTAGACAGACCCAGAAACACATGTGCTATTTCCTGACCTGCGCATAATTAAAGATCTTCATTGCAATGCTTAAGTGCCTCAAGACCTGAGAACTACAGGCGTGGGAACCGTGTATTCACCACCGTGGGATCCCCCTGCCTCCCAGCTTAGCTTTGTAAGGGCTATGGGGAAAGCATCCTCAGCAAACTCATCGTGCAAACCTTACCATGGAGCCCACAGCGACTGCCCTGAATGGCAGACACAGCTTCTAAGCCTTTGCTATTGAATAGATTTCCTTGAACCTAGCCCTACGGCTGGTTTCTTGGTATTCAATTCTTTGTAGTTGTTTGTGCTTAAAATGTACTGATAAGCTGCTGTTGATTAATAAGCCTGGACTAAGCAAAACTGTTAGGCTGGGGACTCCCAACCATTGCTCCCAAGGGCCTTGGCTGTACTGTCCCAGTGGAGACCTAGCCTGGTTGGTGATGAATAGAGCCTGTTCTGGCCACCCAGAAAGGAAGGTTTTGTGGGAAGCAGGACCCTATTAAATTGAGTGATGGCTTATTGGAGCCTTATTGGGGCATGCAAAGATAAATGGGGTGTAATCTTCAACCTTGAGATTGTCACAGCTCAGTGCCAGGTGTGGTGGCGTGTCTTTAATCCAAGCACTCTGGAGACCGAGGCTGTGTACGCATTAACTTTTGAAGCACTGTGACCAAACCCGTGGCAGAGGCAAAAACTGCTTTTGAATCAGGGTTTTCAAGGGTCTCAGCCTATGATTATGGGGGGCACAGCTGTGCCTCCAGTGGCAGGGACACGATGAAGGGGCCTAATCCCACCATGTGTTCCAGGAAGCAGTCAGAGCAGGGGCTAGCACCAGAGGCAGAGGAAACCTTCAAAGACCCACCCCTAGTGACATCTTTCCTCCTGCCAGGAAGGTTCCAACCTTAGAGGCTCTCCATCTTCAAGGCTCCAGTCTTTCAGCGTTCAAAGCCGGAGTCTGATGGGGACATTTCAGATTCTACCACGGAAGGGAGGGACACAAGACCTCATAGTGGACTCAAGGCCAGTATGAGCTCTGCAGTGAGACTTTGTCTCTCCTACTCAAAAAGAAGGTCATAGGCCAATGAGGGAAAATATGTAAACCAACAATTGGTATTCTGAAAACTGTCTCTATACCCTAACTCCAGGGATGAAGGCCTTCAAAAATCATAGTCCAAAGGGAACTTATCTGAGTCACTGCAGGGATCCTTCTCCTGGCCCCTAATTTAATGGTGTCCCAAAATGGGCATTGGCAATCCCAGGAGAGGCACAAAATAATCATACAGATAGAAAATGAAACATGGTAAAATGTTGGAGCCTTTCATTATATCCTTTACATGTTACCTTTTTAGACTGTAATTTATAACCTAAGGATGGTCAGGTGCTTGTTTTAAAGAGTTCTATCCAGAGTAAGAACACCTCCAAGTTCTAAGTACTCAGGGCTCATTTTTCTACTGTCGTTAGGTACAGGGTTCTGGATCATCGTTGCTTAGCTTTTGAGCAGTCTTGCTGTTCTCACAAGTCTAACTTCACTCCGCCATCTCATCCATCACCCATGCGCAGCAAAAGCAGGACCTGCCTGTCCTGGCAGCCTTCCTCTTTGGAAGACAGTCTCCAGCCTGATGGTTTTTCTGCCCTTATACCACAGGTTCGGGAGGTGGCAGACACGTAGACTCATGACGTAACTTGCCCAATATCAGAGGGAATGCGATATTAATGTGTTATCAGAAACAAGCAACACAAAACAGATGGGAGGTTGTAACTCAGTGGTGAAGTATCTGCTTCCATGGTCAAGGTCATGGGTTCCTCCCCCAGCTTCACAAACAAAGCAGAACAACCCTAATTAGTGGATATGCTGTGCTGGTCAGAAGTTAGCCAAAGCCTTCAGCCACAGAGCAAAAACAGGACAAAATCTATTTCTCCAAGATCATGAAAGCCCCCAAACTAATGCAAAGGGGCAAATGAATCACCATGTATGACTCGCGGTTACTGGCGGGATGTCAACACCATGTAGCCCTGAGTTAAAGTCCTATCTTCCCCCCTTTGGGCTCTAAGCCATGGCAGAACCCATTTGAGCTATAAGGAGTACAAATTCGCTCTTGGCAACACAAACTCTACAGGGACAGGGGAAGGGTATTTTCATAAGGGAAACTGTGTTGTTCTAAGAATGAAAAGAAGAGCTGAAAGCCTGGCCTACTCCAGAGAGCTTCGCAGGGTGCTCAGCGTTGTTTCTTTAGGACACTTGGACAACCCTACTCTTGATGACTTTTGATGACTTTTGAGTTTGCCCTGCAATCTCCACACAGAATGCAAGTTTTCAGAATAGAGATCCTGACTGGCTGGGCTACGATACGTGCAACACTCTGTAGACTGTGATTGGACAGAGCTGAGACTTCCTGACCAGAAGAAAGGTTGATCCTCTGAGGAAGGAAAGCAGAGCCGAGCAAAACAAATCGTATCTATTACATTATCTTTCAGTTACCTCATCAGGGAAATGGACATAAAATACAGATCTGGTAGGATCATTTTGAAGAATAAGGAGATGTTTGCCAAAGTGTGTACCACGAAGCCTAGCCCTTCCTAAGCCACAATGGTCGCCATTGTTATGACTTGTATGGGATCACATATGACACCTTTAAAGGATCAGACTCAGTCTTTTGTAGGCACAGATTTAAGTATGGAGTTTCCCTGTAGTACCTATTTGCCTAAATATCGATGGTGGAATGAATGAACATACGGTTGGAAATGGGATAATTACTTTAGCAAGAATTTTGTTACATTTATCCGTCTTTGTGCACGGAGTCCCATCCCATTGCTCTTGATATTCTTCACAGGGTGTGTGTGTGTGTGTGTGTGTGTGTGTGTGTGTGTCAGGTGTGCATGCGCATATGAAAGCCAGAGGACAACCTCATGTGCCATTCTTCAGGAACCGCCCTTAAAACTCACCAAGCAGACCCGAGGGGCTGGCTAGCATCTCCCAGGCATCTGCTTCCTTCCCCCTCCCCAGAGCTACCAGGACTGGCTTTTTCTTCTCGCGTGGTTCTCAGATGTTCATGAAGCAAGCATGAGGGACAGTTAGTACCCTGTGACCTCAGATGTCCGTGGGGCAAGCACAAGGAACAGTTGGTCATTGAGTAACACCACCAGCAGGAAGGTCATGGTAGACAGGCAGCTCCGTGTTGGGAGATGCTTTCCTGGGTCATTCAGAGAAGTGGGCAGTCTTACAGAGCTGCCTTGCCGCAGCTTGGGGCAGGAGGGCACACTCTGGACTCCGGTAAGGAAAAAAACCTTAGCTCATGAAAGGGGTAATTATTCCTCCTCTCTGTAGCATAGCTCAAGGTGGGGCTGCCTTCCAGACACGTTCCCGGAGGGCCCCATCTCTGCTCAAGCAGCGTTTATATCTCCCTGGTGCTGTGCTAATCGGTGCCCCAAAACACGTTATCCCAGAACAGAAAATCTCTGGAGAGAGCACCGGGAGGTAGAACAGTTAAAGGACTAGTTAAGTTCAAGATGACCAGAAAAACATGGAGACAAGGTCGGTCCCAGTCAGCCTGCTCCAGATGCAAAGTAAGCAGATGGCTCTTGCATGCAAATTGGGGTGGCGCCTCCACATATGTGGGTGAGAATCCTGCTGACCAAGCAAAATTGGAATCTGGCGCAATGAGGTGGGTAATTAAAGCAACAGGCTCTTTTTTGTTTGGTTGATCTGTTAGCTTCAGCAAAGCAGTTCTTTGATCTGTGCTTCTCCCAGCTGAATCTGGCAAAGTCCCCCTCCCCCAGTAACCCTTTGCCTTGAACGGTCTACCTCCCCGCCCTATTTCACCCACTCACTGAGTCCTTCAAAACAGACCGACAATATCCCCGCAGACATCCGGGGAGAGGCCAGAGAGTTCTTCTCCTCCTCCCTCTCATACGGTTAAAAATAAACCACTTTCGCCAGACATTGTACATGTCAGAAATCTCATTGACAGTAGCTCATTGTATATGTGGGGCGGCTGACAAGGAACTGATGTCTTCCTGACTGAAAGTTAGGCAGATATTTAGGGCAGCGGCTTTTAGCCATTAAGTCACTGGAGAGGATAGAAGAGTTTTAGTAAACGGTCAAAGTCTTGAGAGAGCTAGCAAGCCCCAGCTGCGTCAAGAGTTCTAAGCTACGAAACATGCGCTGTACGCATGCACAATGCATGCATATCTGTGTGTGTGTGTGTGTGTGTGTGTGTGTGTGTGTGTGTGCGCGCTTGACAGATAAAGTGTTTTAAGGCAAGTTCTTTAAGTGGCAGAACCCTGGGTACATGTAATGTATGATTTGATTAAGGCATGAGCATTGTTTGTATGAATCGCAGCAAACATATCTAAGTCATTGGCTGGAGGATCACAGTACCGTGTATCTTTGGTTTCCAGGAGGCTAACCATTCAGATGGTTTCCAAAATGAGCTTATAAAAGAAACAAACATTCCCCCAACCCTTTCTCTGACCTCTCATGGTGGGTGTCCATAATTAGGCCAGGTCTTTACCTGATGAATCTCCATTCTTACTGCTTCTTCACCAGCCTTTGTGTACAAGACATTTGTGAGGACTCTGGGAGTCAACTGCTGGACCGAAAGATCTTCTGACTTTCCCAAGACCTGGAGAGTGAGGAACTGTAGAGATTGGAAGTCCCAGGAAGAAACCATCATTTTCCCTCTCTACTAAACACCTCCCCATACCATCCCTCCTCCCCACAGAGCTGAGAGTTGTTCAATATACTGACACCACTGGTCACTGCCAGCATAGGTAAGCACCCTGACTAATGCTGGGGAACCAGACAGTGCCATGAGCAGGTATCCCTTTAAAAGCCATTTCAAAGCAGATCCAAAAGAGTTAGTGGTTTGTCTTGTGTTGAGGTTGTGACATGCAGGTTTCCATTTTCCTCAGTGGCTAACACCTGAATTGTGTTGCTGATCTGGACACAAACCCCCTACTTGCAAGCCACCTCTCTCCAAGGGCAGAGGGAGCCTACCTGCAATCAACTCTGACCTACTGACCTACCTCCCACACTCCTACTCAAAACTTAGCACTCAGCTTTTCACCCTCAGCAGGCGGATCTCTGTGAGTTCAAGGCCAGCCTGGTCTACAGAGTTCCAGGACAGGCTCCAAAGCTACACAGAGAAACCCTGTCTCAAAAAAAAAATAGCTAGCTAACTAGAAATGGTGTGTTACTTTTGAAGCCTCAAAGTCTACCCCAAGTGATATATTTTCTCAACAATGCCACATATAATTTTCCCCAAATAGCATCAACGACTGACACAGTACCCTAATGCCCAAGACCATGGTTGGGGGCATCTCATTCAAGCTGTCACTCTCTATAATAGTTACTACTGTTACCTTCACAAAATAGGAACAAGAGCACAGGTTAATGGCTAATGGCCATGGGCAAAGCCAACAAGAGTAAGAACCCGTGTTCAAACTCATGTCCAGCTAACTCCAGGGATTTGTGTATTATTTTAACTAATCAGCAAGTGTGATCAATTGTTTGATTTTCAAAAGAACCTTTAGATGCTGAAAATGCAAGGTATCCTGATATTCTATTGCCAGTATGACAGCAACCATGGCTGTTTCCAATAAGGAGCTATGGGCATTGTCTGTTTATGGTAACTAAAACTTTAGAGGGGGAAAAAAACAATTTTTTTCCTGACTCATTAAATGAGTTTAATGCTCCAAATGGGTGCCAAATTGGCAGGCCATGGGATAAATTCCACTACTTATGCAAGAAATGGACAGAATGGCCATGTGCTTTGACTTGTACCTTGGAGGACCTCCTTTGAGTAGGACATGAGATTAATGCACCCTTCACACTTAAGTCCTTCTTTGGCCCCCATCAGCCTTGCTGATGCGGATGCTGGGTCAACTGTTGTAGTTGTGCTAGGAACCTTTGCCCAAGCCCCCAAACTTTCAGAAGCTGGACCTGGGCAGGAATGTGTATTTTCTAAATGTCCCCAGGCTTAGCCACCCCTGCACTGTGGGGAAGTCCTAACCACTTATGACTACTACCCAGTGTTTCTTTTTGTTTGGTTTTGTTTTCCTACACAGTGTGCGGAGTCCTCTTTATTGCTACTCTCCTGTCCTCACACATACACAATGAAATGAGTGTCTTACCAGCATCAGGAAGGCCGCAGGAAATGTCAGGCTCTGTCAACTGAAGTCAATATTTACTCAAGATGTCTTTGGGTACATCTGAGTAACCAGAAAATGTCTGTCCAAAAGCTTAATCAGTAGTCTATATTTAACACAGACTTGCCTTCTAAGATCTCTTCATTTTTCACATATTTTCCTCATTATTTCTTCTTCACATGTTCCTCTGTTTGCTTATTTATTTCTCAACAATTGTTTCCAGAGACCATAGGGCAAAGAAGAAAAAGATGAAGCATGCTTAGAAACAGATAGGAAAGAAAACAAAACCCCAGCCCCCCTGACAAAGACTAACTGGCAGGCGTCTCAGCTGCTGCTTGAGGGAAATAATGTCTTAGTGTGACGACCTTGTGACCGGTGTGGGACTGGCAATATGGCAGGGCCTCTGAAGATTATAGCATGAGGAAGAATTTAAGACAAATGGCTTAATTTCTTCTGCAGATGCTTCAAGGGGAAGGAAATTAAAAATGTACAGGATTGTCTTAGTCACTGTCCTATTGCTGTGGAGAGACATCACGATCAAGGCAGCTCATAAAAGAAAGCATTTAACTGGGGGCTGGCTGAGGTCTCAGGCTCGGTCCATTACCATCATGGGTGGGGAGCATGGCAGTTGAGGGCTACATCCTGCTCCATAGGCAGAAAGTGAGAGTCTAGGCCTGGCACAAGTGTTTGAAACCTCAAAGCCCACCTCCAGTGACACATCTCCTCCCAACAGGACCGTATCTCCTAATCCTTCTAATCCTTTCAAAGAGTTCCACTCCCTGGTGACTAAGCATTCCAATATGTGAACCTATGGGGGTCATTCTTATTCTTGATCTTGGTCTTGAGCTACTTTTCTTTATTGCTGTGTTTTCTTTTTAATAAATTGTATGTAATCTATGTATTGAAGAGTCTCCTAGTTACTGTAAGTTTCCATACTAGCCGGAGATACAAATATGGACTACACACTCATTAGACCAATGGGGTGTTTCTCCATAATGAAAACTCTTCATGATAGAAAAAGGGACTTCATGAATAGAAAATTACATCCATGCATCTGGGCTCTATATGCATCTGTGTGTCACAGGCCCCTGACACCATTGATTTGGAGACATCTTTGAAATGCAACATATGTCATTCGCAGCCCCAATATCAAGATCACGACTGTGCTATTTAGATAGAGGGTCATGGACAGGGCACCTGCCATGCCCCTCCCAGCCTAGGCCTGCCTTAGTTACTTTTCCTGTTGCTAAAAGATACCCTGACAGAAGCAGCCTAAGGGAGAAGGGTTTATTTTGGTTCATCCTGAGTGTGCAATCCCTTGTGGTGGAGGAATCCTGGTGGAGCAGCTCAAAGCAGTTGGCCACATTGCATCCATAGTCAGGATGCAGACAGAGAAGATTGCTCCTGCTCAACTAGCGTTCTCCTTATGCAGTTCAAGACCCAAGCCTAGAGAGTGGTGCCGCCCATATGTAAGGGGGATCTTCCCACGTCAATCAACTTAATCAAGACAATCCCTCATAGTCAAGACATTTTCCTAGGTGATTGTAAATCCCATCAAGTTGATACTGATTTTTAATTGTGTTAGGCACCTACTGGGCACATTGGGAACACACCCACCATGGTGACTTTGAGTCAGAGGACAGACGAGTGGCAGGGATTCCCTCCCCCAGATGAGCCCACAGACTTCCTCCCAGCTCACTGAGCCAGGTTTGTACACTCTGGTTCCAACTCTTATCATGCAAGGCAAGGAACTCCTCTCCAAGGATATCCCCTTTTCTCCTCAGTGCCCAGCACTACACTTAAGAATGGGCATAACGACACATGCCTGTAATCCCAGCACTCGGAAGGTAGACTCAAACCTGGGTCCTCTGAAACAGCAGTGAGTGCCCTTAGTGCTGAGCCATCTCTCCTGCTCCTGGTTGGCTGGCTCACAAAGATACTTCTG
>NW_024429266.1:9363683-9571183 GCF_017639785.1 Mesocricetus auratus
AGGAAAACACGCTCTCTTCCACCGGGGGTTTTTCTACTGTGTTGTGAGATGATATATAAGACTGCTCCCTCCTACAAGAGAGAGACCTCTTAGCACTGGCAAAATAAAGACACTTCTTAGTACAAACAGCTGGACATCTAGTCTTTTGTTTCCTGATACCTTGGAGTTGTTTGTGGTACGGGCATTAAAGGATTCAGACCTGAAGAGATGGCGAGCCTGACACTGTAATAGAGTGAGGTGACCATGGACGGTTAGTGCTCCCTATGTTCTTGCTACCCACCCACTTAGCCTGGAAGCACCAGTGAGCTCTGAGGAGCATTCTCCAGTCCCATGGAGCAGCAAGAAGGCAGGGGAGGGAACCCAAGTCCTTCCTCCTCTGCACATTCCTTAAACACTCAGTGGTAGGCACAAGCCTGTGTGAATGGGAGAGTAGGACAGGAAATTTAGGTATGCAGGGCTCTTGTCTGGCTTAAAAGGTGTTCAAAGAGAGGCCAAAGCTCCATGCACATTGGAAGAGGTGAGCAATTAGTTTCAAAACAGCATACCACAGATACTCGTTTGATCAACTGATAAGCAACTTTGGAATTTTCCAGGTTCCTTTCTGTTGCTTTGATAAAATACCCGACAAAAACAACTTACAGGAGAAAGGGATTTATTCATCTTATAGTACAAAACCTGTAACCAGGTAACGGCCATCATGGCAGAGAAGGCTCAGTAGGAGGCCAAAGCAGCTAGCCACGTCCACAGTCGAGAACAGGGAAAGATGCAGGCTGCTTGCTTTCTCCCCTCTTACGCAATTCTGGATCCCTTGCCTAGGGAATGGTGATGCCAACAGTGGACTGGGGCTCCCCCAATTAGTAATGAAGACAGCTCCCCACAGATACGTCCACAGATGCCTGTGATCTACATAATCCCCCATGAACACTTGGTTCCCAGGTGGTTCTAAGTCGTTTCAAGTTGACAGCTAAAACCTACCTTCGTAGGAATCAAGCTGTTCTTCAGTCAACCCCTTCCTAGTTGTGTGAGCTGTGGAGACGAATCCATTTCAAGTCAGTATTCTCTGAATGAGGGCTCACAGTGCCTAACTTCTGGGAGATTCTGAGGAATAAGCAAGCCTGCATCCTGGAAAGCTGGTTGGGCCAAGCTGCCCTTAACGGCTGTTCCATATGAAGAATGAAACACTGAGCAGTTTGTGAGAAGAGGTAGAATGTCAGCTGCATCTCTGATGTTCATTGTCTTAAAGGTCTGTCGTGGGCTTTGACTTCTGTCTGCAAACACTTAAAGCTAGAGAAAAATTCCCAGCAGCAAGTCTCAGAAAGGAATGGGCATGGGAAATGGTCAGTTTTGAGTGGCCAGAAGAGGTTCTGGTAGGTGTGAAATACTGATGCATAAGGTGTGGGGTATTATATAATTGGTTACTTATTGTATATGTGTTTGTGTATTGTGTGTGTGTGTGTGTGTGTGTGTATGTGTATGTATGTGTGTATGTATATGTGCGGGTGTGTGTGTGTGTGTGTGTGTGTATGTGCCACAGCCAGCATATGGAAGTCAGAGGGCAGCTTCTGTGAGTTGGTTCTCTCCTTCCACTGTAGGTCCCAGGAACTGAACTCGGATCATCAGTCTTGGTAGCAGACAGCTTTGCCCACTGAGTCATCTCACTGGCCCTGGGTGCCTGTTTTAGCTCACGGAAACCATTGTAACTCCTTTTAACTTGAGCCACTATTGCAGTGAGCTTTGGTTGGACTTTTCATACTGATGCAATGGTTTTGGAACTTAGGTCCCCTGGAGCGTGTGTTAGAACGCAGGCTGTGGTGTCTCTCTCCCTGAGCTTCCATTTGAGGCTCTAACAAACTCTAACAAGATTTGGTGGAACCCCTGCTCCAGGAACTGCACTCTGAGGACAGCTGTCTTGATTAAAGAGCGAGTGTGGCTGGTTAGAAAAAGAATGGTTCCTCTTCAGGCTCGCCCTGGCTCTCCTTGACCTCCCCTGGCAATTACTGTCTGCACAATACCGCTGGCAATTAATCATGCCGTGTCTTCTGACATCTCTTTTCTTTGCCCGGATGCCATTTACATCTTTTTGTTGCTGCCTTTATGCTTAAGAACCAGGCAGGAGAGAGAGAGAGACCAACCATGGGGCAATCAGTGGGAAGTCAGGAGGTTTCAGGTCCCGAGGTGGGGGCAGGAAAAGGTTACAAGGCAGCTGGGGGTTTCCTGTGGGAACGCGGAGCTGGAGGTGGACTCAGGCTACATCATAAGACAGAGAAAGAAAGGGAAGGGGAAGGAAACTGATATGGTTCTGGGAGGCACAGGACAGCAAAAGCAGGCACTAAGAAGGCTACTGCATAACACAGAGGTAGGCGGCCCCCCTGCAGGTGAGAAGAAGATGAACGTGGGTTCTGGGGTCCTGCTACGACTCAGAAAAGGAACCCAAACATCATTTAGCATCTTTGTCAGTGGCTGAATAAAAGATAGACTACGATGCTCATGTGTGTTTGTGCATGTGCCGTGTATATATGTTTGAGTGTGAATGTATGTATATGAGAGTATATGTGTAAGTATATGAGTATGTGTGAGTGCGGGACAGTGTGTGTTTGAATATGTGTGCCTGTGAGTGCATATGTAAGTATATATGTATGATGGGATTGTGTGAATGTGTGTGTGAGTATATATGTGCGTGAAGTGAGTGTATGTGCATGAGTGTGCTTGTGTGAGTGTATATATGTTAGTGCATGTGTGCAAGTATGTGTACAAGTGTGTGGATGTGATTATATACACATGATTGTATTTTTCTGAATGTAATGTTTGGGAATATGTGTGTGAGTGTATGTATGTGGGTATATAAGTGTATATGTGAGTGTAAGTATGTGTGAATGTGTGTGTGAGTATATGTGTGAGTGCATGTGAGTATATATGTGAGTGTTAGTACCTGTGAATGTATGTGTGTGTGAGTGTGGGTATGTGTGAGTGTGTATTGTGTGTGTGTGTGTGTGTGTGTGTGTGTATGTATGCTGAAGACAAAGTGAGTGGAGTTGTTTACTACAAGAGACCAAGTTCATGAACTGACGCAATGTGGATGAATAAGTTCCAAGAAAATGTACTGGGGTCACACACATGGGGGAAATAATTTTAAAGAGAAATAGCAAGGTATAGTCAAAGCCGGAGTGCAGATTAGTCTGAAAGAATCTGGAGTGGCTTCTGTGTTGAGTTCATTGTTGACTCGAAATTAACAACAGCAGTAACCACAAAATGAGGCAAAAGGAGACTCGTACTTTCTTTACTCTGATGATGTTATTCTTAAGGCCAGGGCTACTTTCTTTTTCTGGGACACAGTGGAAAGATGCACACACAGCTAAAATGAAATGTTCCTAGTTTCGAGGTCAATGGGTATTTTTTTCTTTAAGTTGCACTGGTTAATTAAAACCACAAGGTGGTTTTGCTTACTTGATATTTGATCTAAGTCTTTCTTGGATAGCTTTCTGTTTTTCTGATTTTCTTTTATGTACTCTCATAAAATATCATATCTTCACATTATTCTCATCTTCGTCTCATTTTATATACTGTATGGTTATTTTTTCCAGAGCCCAGCTGCCTACTTGAGTCCTTGGTCTGGTTCAGCTTAACTTCCCAGTTCACATCTGAGAATTCTCTGCCTTCTCAGTTGAATTCCCTAGTGCCAGCTCTCTCTTTTCTCTCTATAGCTCCACATTTTAGTGGTTACTGTTTAGTAAAATGTAAGCGTTACTACTATGGACTAGCCTCCTGCTCTGTCCAATGGACAGGACCAATATGGAGTTTAATGATACTACGGAGCTTTTGTTGGTTGCAGGGATACCTCCCAGCCAATTAGCTAAGCTGTAGCTGGTGAATTGGTTTTATGGACTGCACTGTAGCCTATTAGGCTGTGCTGTGGCTCTGCTGATCACACTGTTGACTGGAGTCCTTAGGACCTGCTCTGCTGTTGGGAGCCTCCCTAGTAAGCAAATTGTGTTTTGTATTCTGTTATTTGGGTTTGTCTTACTTCTCTCAAATAAGCTTGACTGACTTTAATCCATCTAAGAATACATGAAGTTTCATATGTCTCAAAACATTTTATTCTGCCCAGCAACCTACTCACAGTGTTCTGTGCACAGAACTGTTCTGAGAGCCAGGAAAATGGCTCACTAGGTAAAAGCACTTGCAGTTTTGATTCCTGGAGTCCACAGAGAGCACACATCTGTAATCCCAGCCCGGCTTCTGTGAGGTGGGAGGCAAAAACACCAGAACCACTGAGAAGTTTGGTGTTTAGCCAGCTTGGAGTATACACGGCGACAGACACAAGAGAGTCCTGCCTCAGAAGCAAAGTAAAAGGAGATAAACATCTCCTGGAAGTTCCTTGACTGCCACAGGTGTGCCTACACTGCCACAGACACTCTTTAATAATAATAGAAAAGGAAATTGCTTTGTAGACAGTTATTTGAATGTCCCATGAACTGGAAAAATATGGTGACAGATTAATATTTTTCATTTCTAGATTTGTTCAGTTTTTCTCTAAGAGTTTAAAAATGTTTACCTTTGCGATCCTGAAATTTCTTGTGCAAGGATTGAGGTATAAGGATTTTGCCATTTCTGTTAAATAAGGCTGGCACGAGAGGATCCCATATGCTCTGAATAATCATGCCTTCTTCATCTTCCATGTTTTTAACTTATTGTTCCTTTAAACATGTCCCACCTTTCACTGTCTCTATCATTCTCTAAGATGCAAACATGATTGACCAGAATCTTTAGATGGTCCTACTTGTTCTAAGAGATTTCCTTGATTTTATTCTTTACTTAGGGAACAAAGAGGTTATTTCTGTTCTGTGGGGAGAAGAGCTCTGACTGAATGTGTATTGTTGCCATGAGCCCGGCTGAGACAAAGACCCCAATGCCTCAGACCCGCAGGATTGGCAGAGCCTTCCCTAGGATTGACTCAATACATTTACATCTTCCTCTGGTTTGTGTTCAAATGTTTGTTGGCAGTATGTGCGAAAACTAATAATTGCAGCTTCCTCCTCCTCGATGACTGTAGCCTGAGACTGCTCCCCTTCAGAGCCCTCCTGCTGAGACCAGCAAGGGGTGAGGGGCACAGAGGATGACGTCACCCCTTCCTCTGGGGTTCTGGGTTGATGTGTAGTTGACAGTGCATCTCCATCAGAGTGCACACAACCCACCCAATCCCAGCTTTTCTGTATGTCTGTCTGTGTGTCTGCTCTCTTTTCATTTGCTTCTCACTCCAGTTATTTCAACCCCTGAGCCATGAAGGACGTAACACTGCCCCACAGTGCTTCATGCCGTTGTTATAATATTGTTTCAAGTCTGGCCCTATCAGGTAGAAGGTTTTGATTATTGCCAGTTCTTTTCTGTTTTGCCAATTTGTTTCCTAGGCTACCGCTAGCATCTGGTTGTGTTTCTTTTTGTCTAAATGCATCGGGCTTCATAGCACATGCCTGAAACTGCACTAGTTATCTTTGCTGCCCCTTTCTGAAGGAACTCTAGCAGGCCTTGACCTTCCCCCATTCCCTCTGCCTTGCTAAAAACTGTTAGATTGCATTCCTAAAAGCTAGCCACCAAGGTCTATTCCCTTATTTGGCCACTTCCTACTTCTAAGGCTGACCACCAAGGCCCAGCTATCAAAGTATTGAAGTACAGCAATCAAAAGCCCCTGTGGATACCCTAATTAACCTGACAGATCATAATTAAGCAGCTCTTCTTAACATGGGGTTTCCCCTTTTACTTTATAAACAGCCATTTTCCTGTGGGTCACATCTGCCTCCTCTCTAGGTAGAGGCAGCTCTTTCTCCCTCCAGGACAAATATCCCTTCCCCAATCCCTTGTTCCTTTCCCCTCCCCCTTGTCCTGTATCTCATGTCATTGTCTCTTATTTCCTGACCTTTATCCCTTTGGAGCAAATAAAATATCCTTTGGGCTGAGAACTTGGTCTTAGGGTGTCTTGTGCTGACACTGGTCCTTTTACTTTCTCCTTAGGAAAGCAAGATTATGAGCTGACATGATGTCAACACAAGTTCTAGATGTCTCTCAAGATAGCATGGAAAATAACATTTTAGAATCTTTTCATGACCCAAAACTGTCTTTACCTTACTCATGAATAAATTTGATTGGATAGTAATATATTTTGATATTAATCGGTTCTTAAATATTTAAAGACGTTTTTACATTGAAAGGTTGGGAATTGGGGACAAGGAGACACTGATATTGATTGTCCTTTGGGCAAGAGATCTATTAGAAGAGTCATGAACACATTGACAGACAGATGGCTCTGAAGGGAGGTTCAGGTTTATGTGGCAACGTGTGTGTGTGTGTGTGTGTGTGTGTGTGTGTGTGTGTGTGTGTGTATGGGGGGTCCCTTCTCACAGGTTGCAGAGGCAGTGGGGGTTGGGGCTTCTATACCTTGTAATTGATGAGTATCCCGTAGTATGTACTTGTTATCAGGTTGTCTTTGAATTACCTATAAGGGTGGGGAAGGCAAGATTCTAGAAAAACAAGCTACCTCAGAAACCAAATTATAGTGGTTTGGGGAAGTGCCACAGTTCAACCAAAACAGAGAAGCTTTACAAAATGGCGTTGCCCTAACTAACATTCATTTTCTTTCTCTTTGCATACTCCTCATGTTTTCTTTATAAACTATGTATAACATGAGATTTACCACTTTGGCCATTTCAGTGTACAATTCAGGTACAGCAAATGCATCCACATTGCTGGGTAACTGCCACCACCACTGCTTCTAAATGTCCTCATTCTGTCACTTAAGAACACTGTAACTGTTGCACAGTGAGTCTTGACTCTTCCTCTCCCAATTGCCTGCTGACCACCATTGTGTTCCTGTGAATTTGTCTGTTCCTCATTCCTCATGGAAATGACATCACACACTATTTGTCCTTTTGTGTCTGGCCTGTATTTTACTTACCGAAGTTCTTTCAAGGCTTGTGGTTCATGGCGTAGTTAGCATATATGAGAACTGTATTCCTTTTTAAGGTGGAATAGCGTTCTGTTGTATGCCTGTACTGCATTCTGTTTATCCGTTCACTTGTTGATAGATAGCTGGACTACTTCCGAGTTGTGGTTATAGTAGCCGCTGCTGTGAATGCCATTGGACTTTCTGAGTTCCTGTTTTTTTGATTCATTAGGAATCTACCTAGGAGTGGAATTGCTGAATCGTGTAGTAATTCTATGTTTAGCTTTAGGAAGAACTGCCAAACTGTGTTCCACAAAGACTATACAGTTTACATTCTGGAAATGCATTGAGACTTTATATCTTTATAGTCTCATAAATGCCAATTTCCCTCTTAAAGATAATAGTCATTCTAACAGGTACAAAGTGGTGTCGTAGGGTAGGGATTTTTTTTGACACAACATCTCTGTGTAGCACATATTAACCTAGAACTACATAGATCAGGCTTCTTGCTTCTGTTTCCTGAGTGCTGAGGTTCCAAGTATGCACTGCTTTACCTGGTTTTACAGTGTTTTGATTTAGTTTCCTTGGTGACAAGTGTTGTTGGGCTCCTTTCAAGTACTATTGCCCATCTGTGCATCTTCTCAATGGAATTGTCCATTCAGGTTCATTGTCTACCTTTTAACTGGGCTGGCCTCTTATTGTTGAGATTTAAGATTTGCTTATATATTTTGGATATTAATCTCATATCTGATACACGATTTGCAAGCATTTTCTCTTATTCTGTGAGTTGTCATTTACTCTAGAAGGTAGCATTTGATACACAAAGGGTTTTATTTAATGAAAACTGCCCAGCCATAAAACTACTTTCAGATTTGTTATCATGGAGGCTATCTTCCATGGCTCTTTTTTTTTCTAGTAGTTTTATAGTGTTAGCTCTTACATTTGAGTCTTTGATTTATTTCGCAACAGTTTTCATGTTTATGTCAAGATTCAAGTGAATTCTTTTGTATGTGATCCAGCTTCCCTATGCTATTTATTTGCTATTCCATTTAGTCCCCCATGCGATGGTTTCAAGAGCCCTATCGAAAATTGGCTGATTATATCTGCTCCACAATCTTGTTTTTTGGTTTGTTTAGCAGTGACAAGGACTGAGCCCAGGAGCCTGTGTACACCGGGGAACTGCTCTGCCACTCAGTTATTTTACATCAGCTACTTTTCTATTGCTGTGACAGAACCCTGTGGCCAAGGCAAATTATGAAAGAAAGTATCATATGGTTTCAGAGGGTTATGAAAGATTCTTAATATCGTTAAATGGGCAGTGTAGCATATTGATGTGTTAGTTAAACTTTAAAAAGTTGTACTTAGCCGGGCCGTGGGGGCGCATGCCTTTAAACCCAGCACTCGGGAGGCAGAGGCAGACGGATCTCTGTGAGTTCGAGGCCAGGCTGGACTGACAGCCTCCAAAATGATAGAGAGAAACCCTGTCTCATAAAAACCAAAAAAAAAAAAGTTGTACTTGTAACTCTTGAAGAATTGTTAGAATTTTTCCTTTTCATGCATTGAATTCTTGTCTTAGGAAAGCTGTCTATTTTTCTTACCTTTTAAGTTATTTTTTTTAATATCCTCTGTTTTGCTCATCCACATTGGAGCGTTCTCTTAAATGAGCATTAGTCCTTGGTGTTTTCAAGTAAAGGTATGAAAGTATTGCTGGAAAGGCCTATGTGAGATCAAGGACTGTCTCATGGGCATCCTTGTAGGATAATAAGATGATAAGATGTCTCTTTGTTTAAAAAAATTCAACCATCAATATGAGATATTTTCCCTTTCCCCACTCATTTAGACTGTAGTCTCCTGGAGTCTAGAAGCCCTGTTTTACAAATGTCCCTGTTCTCTTCAATGCCTGTCACCATGCTCTGTAAGGACTAATTACTGTTTATTAGTTTGATGCTGCTGCCATACCAGAACAAGAAGTAGAAACTCCAAACAATGGCTTTTCTCTATTGAAACAAGAAGTTTGAAAATTCCCACCCGAACGGACTGGCCCCTTTTTCATATACAGAGCTGACTTCAAAATGCATATATTTGCTTGCTTTAGAGACCCACATACTGTATCCCTGAGCTCCACCTCCAGAAGTGTGGCTAACAGTGGCCAGGCACAACGAGCCCAGAGAGAACTGACCATCAACCGCCTGGTTCATACTCACAGAATTTCTGGGGCTTCCCAGGAGGTGGTGGCGAAGACAAGCGGCCTGAGAGAGAAGGGCAAGCGTGAATGGGCAGAGACTTAGGCTGGGCTGCCGAGTGGTGTGTGAGGCTGTGGAGCCAACTGCTATCAGGCATACTTTAGGAAGTGGCCCTAGATGAACCGAAGTCCGACTGTGCACACTCCTCTTTCTTCATCCGCTCAGGTCCTTTAGGTCTGAGCAGAAGTAATTGTGACAGATGCATCAGCTACCCAGAAGAGAGCCTGCATGTCTACACAGAAGAGACCAAGCCCCTTCTCTGTTCTCACATGCCATGAGCACTCTGCAAAGAACCACATTCCCCAGCTTCCTTGAAGATGGACAAAGTCATTGCGTGCGCGCACACACACAAACACACACAATCTCATCCTTAAAATGATGGGAGTGTCTGCCCCCTAATCTACATTGTACCTGCAAATTGTCTTATGTGGCTTAACTTTTTCAAACTGGACTCTGGGAGCTAGGAGGCCCACCCATCCTTATCTCAGACTCGAGCAAATTTACGTAAAGTGTCCTCCAAAGCCCCCTGTCCTGGGACAGGCTGGCCGGGTTCTATGATGGGGAAAAAGGAAAGAAAAACAGCAACCAGATAAGGGCATTAGAAACATTGCGTCCTGACGAACAGCTAGGAGGCGAACCTTCTCCAACGCGGGTATCCTCTCAATGTCACAACACTAAGCTCTGCAGACACTGGACAGTAATTTTTGATCCCAGCCACTGGCAATCCGTCTACTTCCTGTCTGTGAGGATTCCTCTTGGTTCCTCGTGTAACTAATTACAAGGTATCTATCTGTTTGTAACCAGATCATTTATGTCACTTAATGTCCTCAGTGTTTATTCATCTCGGAGCATAGGTCAAGATTTTCTTCTGCTTGAGAGCTGACCAATATTCTACGGTGTGTATTATCCTATGTTTTGTCTAGTAATCTGTTGATTGGCACGGGTGGTCCTTGTGAACGGTGTTACTGTGAACGGGGCCTGGCATCTTCTTTCGAGAGGATGTAGGAATGGGGTATGGACAAACAACATAAAGGCAGCAGGACTGCTGACAGGGAATGTTCAAAAGAAAGTCACTTTGTTTGTGTACATATCCTAAAATTTCGATAAGTTTCTCGATAGTGTACCACTGTCATCTGCTGCGAGGGAGAGTCTTTGATAACAACACACTGGCGGCCTTTCTGCATATACACCAGATGCAGTTCATGGAACATGAAACAAACCACTGTTGGAATACTATTCAGCAGCCTGTTTCTAACAGGTTAGCCTTCTTATCCAATCCTCTTCGCACACAGCAAGAGTACTTCCGTGCTGTCATTTTCAGGGCTACATACTTTATCAACAGACCATGATTTATTTTTTTCCATTTTGTATTGATGGACTATGCATTATTTCCTTTAGTTGGCTTTAAGTTTTAAAAACTTTTATGTGTGCTTACTTGTGTGTGCACGCACATGTGCATGCATGTACATGTACATTCACACCATGGTGGACATGTTGAAGTCAAAGACAACCTATGGGAATCAATCCTGTCCTCCTGCCATATGGATTCTGGGGATCAAACTCTGGTCTTCAGGCTTGGCAGCTAGTGCCTTTATCCACGGAGTCATCTCACTGGTCCCTATTTTCTTTACTTTTCATAAATATGTTGCTAACATAAAGCAAGGTGGGGATGAATATTATGGGCTATATGGTATCCATGCTGCTCTTGCTCCTAAAATTGAAATCAGCCAAAGGATTTCTCCTGATATCTTATTCTTCAAACATGATTTGTAGATGGGGAAACTTTGCTACCTTAGATTTCTTAATCTTATGTGTTTATATATGCCAGAATATGTACTTCATGTCCTAAATTACAAAGAGCCTCCAGATAATTTGTGGAGAAATATTCTATGAGGAGATTCGAGACACATGGTATAACTAACCCCACATGTGAACACACATAAATGCAATGCACTAGAGAAGACACATGCTATGACTGACCCCACATGTGAACACACATAAATGCAATGACTAGAGAAAAGACACATGCTATGACTGACCCCACATGTGAACACACATCACAAATGCAATACACTAGAGAAGACACATGCTATGACTGACCCCACATGTGAACACATATTACAAATGCAATGCACTAGAGAAAAGACACATGCTATGATTAACCCCACATGTGAACACACATAAATGCAATGCACTAGAGAAAAGACACATGCTATGACTAACCCCACATGTGAACACACATCACAAATGCAATGCACTAGAGAAGACGCATGCTATGACTGACCCCACATGTGAACACATATCACAAATGCAATGACTAGAGAAAAGACACATGCTATGACTGACCCCACATGTGAACACACATCACAAATGCAATGACTAGAGAAGACACATGCTATGACTGACCCCACATGTGAACACATATCACAAATGCAATGACTAGAGAAGACACATGCTATGACTGACCCCACATGTGAACACACATAAATGCAATGCACTAGAGAAAAGACACATGCTATGACTGACCCCACATGTGAACACACATAAATGCAATGACTAGAGAAAAGACACATGCTATGACTAACCCCACATGTGAACACACATCACAAATGCAATACACTAGAGAAGACACATGCTATGACTGACCCCACATGTGAACACATATTACAAATGCAATGCACTAGAGAAAAGACACATGCTATGATTAACCCCACATGTGAACACACATAAATGCAATGCACTAGAGAAAAGACACATGCTATGACTAACCCCACATGTGAACACACATCACAAATGCAATGCACTAGAGAAGACGCATGCTATGACTGACCCCACATGTGAACACACATGACAAATGCAATGCACGAGAGAAAAGACACATGCTATGACTGACCCCACATGTGAACACACATCACAAATGCAATGACTAGAGAAGACACATGCTATGACTGACCCCACATGTGAACACATATCACAAATGCAATGCACTAGAGAAAAGACACATGCTATGACTGACCCCACATGTGAACACACATAAATGCAATGACTAGAGAAGACACATGCTATGACTAACCCCACATGTGAACACACATCACAAATGCAATACACTAGAGAAGACACATGCTATGACTGACCCCACATGTGAACACACATGACAAATGCAATGCACGAGAGAAAAGACACATGCTATGACTGACCCCACATGTGAACACACATAAATGCAATGACTAGAGAAGACACATGCTATGACTAACCCCACATGTGAACACATATCACAAATGCAATGCACTAGAGAAAAGACACATGCTATGACTAACCCCACATGTGAACACACATCACAAATGCAATACACTAGAGAAGACACATGCTGTGACTGACCCCACATGTGAACACACATAAATGCAATGACTAGAGAAAAGACACATGCTATGAACAACCCCACATGTGAACACACATAAATGCAATGCACTAGAGAAAAGGCACATGCTATGACTGACCCCACATGTGAACACACATAAATGCAATGACTAGAGAAGACGCATGCTATGACTAACCCCACATGTGAACACACATCACAAATGCAATGACTAGAGAAAAGACACATGCTATGACTGACCCCACATGTGAACACATATCACAAATGCAATGACTAGAGAAGACGCATGCTATGACTAACCCCACATGTGAACACACATCACAAATGCAATGCACTAGAGAAAAGACACATGCTATGACTGACCCCACATGTGAACACACATAAATGCAATGACTAGAGAAAAGACACATGCTATGAACAACCCCACATGTGAACACACATCACAAATGCAATACACTAGAGAAGGCCAGGCTCATCTTCCTGTGGGTCCAATCAAGGACAGCTGTCATTAGAAAAGGGGGACACAAGTCTGGGAGTGACCAAGGGGTTGTTATCATCAGCTATAAGGGACGTTACTCCCGAAAGCTGGGCCAGCCCCAGGTCCACAGCCAGCGGATTGAATCTGTGCCCAAAGCGCTGATTGTCCTGGTCCATTGCAATGGGGAGCACTGGCGAAGTGTTCAGGCCGATGGAAATTTCAGAGTTGTAGGCAATGGCATTGTTTTAAAGTGTGCTATTGGTCTAGCTGCTTGGTAAGGCTCCAGCTCTGGGTTAGGAGGGTTAAGGACAGTCTTAACAAAAACCCAGCACTACCAAGCTGCCTGGGAACCAAATATCCAAATACACGAGGCTGTAAGAGGCATTTTACATGCAAAACATCTCATAGGCCCAAGAGCTTGATTCCAAGAATTCAAAAACTGAAGCATGGTGCCTGCCTTCGAGGTGCCCAGAGCTGGTGGGGGAGGCCATAAACTGGACCGTGGATGAATGGCGGTTCCCGGTCCAACAGTGACGCAGGGCAAACAGTAGGGCACTAGGGTGGGGAAGGGGACTTGCCTGTCTGTATTTGTCAGCACTCATTTCTGCAACAGTTGAATCGAGCTCTTTCAGAGTTTGACAGAGGAGCCTGGAATTTAAATTAAGATGTGGTTATAGATGTCTGACTTTCATTTGAAGAGAAACAGATTTACACATTGATCTAAAGGACAGAAAATGCAGTCCATGATTAAGCGATGTCTCAGGAATATTGTCCAAGGGCTGGCTTCGGTGTGCTTTGAGAGTCTTGGTCCTTCTCATGCCTTCTCTTTTATGTCTGCTTACCCTGCAGCTGGGCCATGGAGAGACCTCCTGATGCCAGTCCTGTAGCTCCGGTTGAAAGGTGTGTTTTCTGGCTCTGCGGTGTTCTTGCTTTGGAGCCTGCATTTGTGTGTCTCATTCTAGCACTTAGGCTGTGTTTTCACAACGTGTCATCTCTAAACACGCTGTGCGTGTGGCTTATTTATTGCATTTTTACCACCTGCTTGACTTTGTAACAATGAAGATCTGTAGCGTGAAGTCTTCCCGCCAGCCTGGTTTTAGAGCTGCATCAGTCCCAAATGAACACACAGGAGGCTGTATTAATTATGAAGCTGTTGGCCGTTTGCTTGGTTTCTTACTGGCTATCTCTTGACTTAAGTATTTAACCCATAGTTGTTAAGCTAAGTATTTCTCTTACCAGAGAAAGGGGTCCGGACCTCTTATTCCTATGGTGGCTACATTATGACTGCCTGTGTCTCTCTTTCCCATAATCCTCCTCAACTCCTAGTCCCACCTATCTTGCTTCCCTATTGGCCATCAGTGCTTTATTGACATATGTACAGGACTTCCCCATCCAAGATCCTTGCTGTGTTCAGAGCTGGACCTCCATTCCCTAAGTAGTACCTGGCCTAGGATGTGTGTGTCCTAAGTAACCACTGGGTAAGCAAAAAGCAAAGAGAAGACTTTAACCCCAGCTATTAGCAAAACCAATGCTATGGATAGCCGTCTCCTGGCTTTGTATACTGGTGCTGGAAATCAAACTCTGGCCTAATGCTTTACTGATGGAGCCAGCTCCCTGGCCCTTCTCCAGCTTCTTGGTGTTCATCCTCCATTCTCATTTAAAGAATCTGATAAACCTATCCATTACCACTTAGGTGGTCCAGTGCTCTTTTACCAGCCTGGAAATGCCCCCTCCCCCTACCACCCAGGGTCTCCTCTTCTATAGCCCCAGGTTGACACCAAAGTCACAATTCACTTTTCTCAGTTTCCAAAGTTCTGGCAAGAAGTGTGTGGCACTGTGCATGGCTGGTCCCTTCTGACCTGAAGCCTGATAGGTAGACCGGTTCAGTCTCCTGTGCCTGGGAACCAGTTCCTCCCAGTTGATACCCAGTACAGGTTTCAAAGCTCACTGCTGGTCTTACAGAGAACACACTTGGTAACCTAAGATCATGCTTGGTGGACCAGCAATTGTAGGGCAATGTTTTACTCAAGTGCATATTTATCTCTGTAAGGGTATCCCCTGGAACTGGAGTTACAGTTGTGAGCTACCATGTAGGTGCTGGGAATTGAAGCCAGGTGCTCTGGAAGAGCAGCCAGTGCTCTTAACCACTGAGCCATTTCTCCAGGCCCCTTGCAAGCAGCTTTTAAAGAACTTTCCTTATTTCTGTGTTTGACTCAGTTCCTGCATTTTCTTGTTTTAACTGCAAATCCATATAGAAACCTTGCTGGGACAGATCATAGCCATCTGGGGGCAGAGTTTTTAGTTTGGCTCTGATACCAGTATCTTAAGAGTACCTTGGGGGAAAAAAAGAGTACCTTGTTGTCTTTTCTCCATCATATATCCAGTGAGCTTAGATTCACCTCTTTCTTTTCGCTGGCGGCCATCAGCGGCCTCTACCCTATTTCTCTTAATTCACCTGATCTTTTTTTATCCATTTTCAGTGTCACTGCTGCTGTCCTCCACAAAAGCCTTAAACACCCCAGGAACCTATTAGCTCTTTATCTGTCTTCTATGATAGTCCACTACCTCCCAAATGAACAAATCCATAAACATGTATCTAGGCTAGTTCCTTTCCGCAGCTAAAACGGGATGGCCATCCTCCTCCTCCACGATTTCTGCAAAGCTGGCTCCCAGCTCCCCCACCTCGCCTGCTCCTTCAGTGCAGCTGATGACTGGGGTGAGTATGCAGAAGGAAGAACAGCTTGTCTGAAATCTCCGGAAATCGCCATCATTAGCAACTGCACCAGATCAGCACCGCCCTAATAACTAGAACGGTGACCCAGAAAGTCTGAGAAAATGCATACTTTTACCTTCTCCACAACATGATGGGAAAGTGCAAACACTTTACACTTACAATATTAGACTCAGGTACATGGTCAACAGACACTGGAGAGCTAATTATTACATGTGTGCATGAGTGTGCGCGTGCACGCACAGACGCACACACACACACACACACACACACACACACACACGCAGAGAGGATGTTAATGCTCTTTTTAGAAACACCTGAGCTGTACTACCACACACTATGAAATACTACACTGAAATCTGGAAGTGTCTCCTGCTGGGGGAGATGCTTAGTGGGTGAAGTGCTTGCTGAGCAATCACAAGGGGCTGAATTTGGGTCCCCAGCGCCCACATACAAGCCTGGCACAGTGGCAGACAGGGTGACCTGATCCAGTCAGTCAGTGGACCCGAGGCATGAATCTCCAGGTTCAGTGAGAGCAGAGCGGGCATCGATAAAGGAAGGCACTCACTCCTGACCTCTGGCCTCTGCACACCCCACTTCCGGCTGAGCGCTCCACAGCCACTTGTCTTCCGCCCTTCAGTCTCCCTGTGCAAACCCCTGTCCACTGCACAAAGATTCCCCCTGTGCAAACCCCTGTCCACCACACAAAGGTGCATCATTGATAGGGACAGAGAGCTGCTCTGGTCTATGGCCACAGCTCTTCCTTGTTAGGAATGGAGAGCTGCACTGGTCTGTGGTTACAGAGCGTATTTAGAGAACAGCTTGACATTATGTCATTATAGGAAAGTCATAGTAGTGGGTTCACCCCTAGAGCCTGTGAGCACCACTGTCACAGGCTGGCAAGACTTAAGAGTACCAGCATGAAGTTCC
The DNA here is from genome assembly GCF_017639785.1 of Mesocricetus auratus. NCBI lineage: Eukaryota > Metazoa > Chordata > Mammalia > Rodentia > Cricetidae > Mesocricetus > Mesocricetus auratus. The sequence continues at coordinate 9,380,376 of NW_024429266.1, forward strand.
TCCCATGGAGCTGGCAGGAAGCCCGCTTTTATATAATATTGTGTTATTCTTTTAAAACTTAAATCATACTCACCTGTTGCTCCTCTATCCAGTTCTTCCCAAATGCCTTAGATGGCCCCCACCCCTTCTACAGAGCTCAATAAATGTTAGCTCTTATTATTTCTTGCTGCTCAATGAGACCCGATAAATAACACCTCATTTCCTCACCTGAGTGATGAATTAAGAGATTTAATACTGAATACGGAGGTCATGGGGCTGGAGAGATGACTCAGCAGTTAAGAGCACTGCATGCTCTTTCAGGAACCTGGGTTCAATTCCCAGCACCCATGTGGCAGCTCGCAACTGTCTGTAACTCCTATTCCAGGAGGTCTGACACCTTCACACCAATGCACATAAAATAAAGATAAATACGTTATTAAAAAAAGAAAATGGAGGTCACAATGTCGCCTCTGTTACTAACGATTTGGTGTGTTTTCTGTCTCTAAACAAGTGGCTTTCTTCTGCAGAACACTAGTAGATGGACTTACCTGGTCACAGGTGACAGTGGACTGAGGCCAAGCTGTCCCTGAGTAAATGCTGTGTGAACAGAGACTGTTTGCTCTCTGGTCACCAGTGCAGCAATAGTTTGCCCCGTCACAGCCAGTCTAGTGTCACCACAGCAGAGGTGACCCAGTGTTACCAGAGTTCCCCTCCCATCTGGTTAACGGAAGCATTTCCGGGCACACTGACCATACTGGATCCACATACATTCACTCAAAGCCCTAAGAGTCGATCCTCACATGTCTGCTGGAAGCTGCCCTTCAGCAGACACCATCTGCCAGTTCAGATGGCAAGATGCTTGGAAACTTCCAGACACCTTCTCCTACCCCAAACTGGGCTGGGTCACAACCTATGAGCATGGCGAGGGTGTACACACTGCAGATCCCTGGCCCTGACCAGGATACCACCTCTAAAATCCCCCTCAAAGCTCAACCAAGTGCCCAGGCAGTGATGGCACACGCCTGTGATCCCTGCACTTGGGAGGCAAAGGCAGGTAGAGCTCTGTGAGTTCAAGGCCAGCCTGGTCTACAGAGTTCCAGGACTGTCAGGACTGTTACACAAAGAAACCCTATCTCCCCCACTCTTCCCCCAAAAAACAAACCAAAACCCCAACAACAACACAAAGGCAAACCCTCCACCAAAGTGACCCTCTGCGGGACTTCCCTTCTGTGCTCCTTTCTCATTCCTAGAACACTTCCAGTTACAGGAGCCCAACCTAATGTTGAAACGAATTCTGCTATTGTTTAGTACTATTTACATTTCTCTCTCATTTTCAATTGTTGTCTTATGTTGATTGTTTGTTGTGATCAATGTTTCCATGGCAATGTGAGCTGAGCGCTGGCATGGTGTAGTTCTCACACTGGCTCACGTGTGGAAAGACTAGGTTTGTGCACATCTACACGCTCACGTACACACATGCATGTGTGCGTGCACACACACAGTGGGTTGATTTTTAAGAACATCAGATGCACTGAAACTATAGTGAAAAAAAACAAGCTGTCTGGTGAATACACACATTTATCATGCATGATATTCACAGAATTTTAAGGTTATCTTCTGAATACGAAAACCACATTGTATGCATTCACAAAGGCCTCAGAGAAAATTTGGGCTAATATGAATATTGCATGAAATTATTACAAGTGCTGAAGAGCCATGCTCTTAGAGACATTCTAATGTTAAAGTTGCCTTTGAGAATTGTTAATTAGTGAATAATTAAAATGCTGTTGGAATAGGTTCAAAGCCAATTAATTTGGATTCAGATTTTTTTTAAATTGTAAGAAATCTATGACTGCCAACAAGGGCAATTAATATACTTTTGTTTGCATGCTAAAGCAATTCACTGTGAGTCCCAAGACATACATTTTCTAGAATATAGCAATTTAGCTTTCATGTTCACACTGGAAGTGTGATTCTAACAATGAAGAAATTCAATAATGGAATGCAGGAAAACAATGGCTTCTTGACAATAGTCTACATTACACTTCGTCCCTTTTCATATAAATTCTACAGCGCTTTTACCCCGTTACTGGACCTTGGTGTGTTTGTAACCACCATACCGCTTATAGTTCCCTTCCCTTGGAATGAGCTGGTTTACGAATTTCAAGTAATTCGCTTGCAATAACTTACCCACTTATTTGCCGAAAACAATTCACTTACCCGCTGTCTTGGTCACAATCTCCCACACTTCCGGAGACAGCTTAGCTAGTCTGTCTTTCTCCACCATCCCGCCCCTGAGCCCCTGAGTCCCCACATCTGGAGGACAGACCCGTGCTAGGACGTATCCTGACCTCTGCTCTGTAGAGTCCTTGGGGGGCAAGGCTGGCCCTGTTCTGCGGACCCCCCTTTCACCCCCACGCCTCCTCATGGTGCCCTTTTGCTCCACAAGCCCGCTTTTCTGGGTGATTCTCCCCGACTCAGTCCTGCCAGCCTCTCAGTTCCACATAGCTGTAACAGCAGTTGCTAGTGCTTGGACTGAACTGTCCTGGAAGGCTCACATGGAAAATGTTTGATCCACGACACAGTGCTGTTGGGAGGTGGTGGGCCTCTAAGAGTTGGGGCTAATGGCACATCCTTGGGTCACTGGTCATGCAAACACAAGGGGAATTATGGGAGCCTGTTCCCTTCCCTCCCTCTCCTTTTCTTCCTGGCCTCGAAGTTAGCGAGTTTGGTCTTCCACGCCATATGCAGCAGTGCACGGCCTTACCATAGGCCCAAAGCAACACGGCCAGTGAATCTTGGATTGAAGCTGCCAAAGCTGTACTCCAAAATAAATTGCTTTTTCTTTGTAAATTGTACGTCCGGGTACTTGTTATAGTAACATGAAGTCGACTACAAGGAGACGAACTCCATTTGTGGCTTACAATATCATGCCCTTCAGGAAAAATATTTGGTTCTTTTCAACAATGGAGGTGCTACTTCTGAAAGATATATTTGGCTAAATAAATATACTTTTCCTATAAGTAACATGATTAATACTAACTATAATAATTTTAATCATTACAGTCAGAGTACTTGTATTTTAAAAATATACTGTTTCATCCCATACTTATCTAACTTTTGATTATGAAATGAATCCCAAGCCTTGAGGGATATTTAAATTTCTTTGCTCTGGCATCCAAACAAATTATGAGCAAATATACAGGAGATAATTGAAAACAGTCTAGTAAACTCGCTACATATTTTGAAACAAGGCTGTTTAATAGCTAATTGTGGATGCTAACTGAAGATACATAGTTGTCATATAGACCATAAAACTATATTGAACTGAAATATCCAAGTCCCTAAAAATGTATTTGTTTGGCTGAAAGTAAGAGATTAATTATTTTAGCATTTGTTTTACTTGCTTAGCAAAGATATGTGTGTGCACATGTCTGTGTCACGTGTCTATGGGAGCATGTGTGTGTGGAGGCCAGAGGTCACCAGATGCTGTCTTCCTCACCTTCTTTTTTTTTTTTTTTTTTGAGACAGAGTCTCTCGATGGGCCAGGAGCTCACCAGTCAGGCTGCATTAGCCAGGTGGTGTGAGCAACTGGTTAATATTCACTGAGATCCCAGATGCACAGCGCCACGCTTGGCTTGGCAGGTGGGGATCCAAACAAAAGTCCAGGCGTCTGTGAGGCAAGCGCCTTGATAGCTGAGCCACCCACAGTTCATCTTCAGTCTTAACACCCGGAACAGCGTGTACACTGTCTTTTGCTATCGACTCAGTTTACTGCTGGACATTTAGTCTGCCAGTCTTCCGATAAGAAACAGACCGCCATAACGTTTAGGAAAGACCGCTTCATTACTGACTCCCGCCATAACGTTTAGGAAAGACCACTTCATTATTGACTCGAGACACTAGTGCTTCTCTCTCTTTTCCTAGTGGAGACCACGGGACAGCCACCTCTTCCTAGCGACTCTGAATCTTTTAAGCCTGGGGGGAGGGTGGAGCCTGTTGGTCAACTGGCTGTCCACATGCGTCTCCAGCCTGATAAAAAAGTCTTTCCCAGAGTCACACGGAAGTTTGGTCCCAGAACTGAAAGTTTAAGGTGAGGGAGTTCAAAGGGGGTTTCTGCTCTTTGTGGCAGGTGGGCATTATTGGGAACCCAGGCTGTGACAAGAAAAGGATAGATAAGGCTTCAATATCATCAATCTGCTTCCTCTTCTGCCCGAGGGGCACCCACACTGCTGCCCTAGTACATGCGAACAGAAGAAGTCAGCCTCTCGGGGTACATCTTGTCCCATTTATAATAATTCTGAAGCCCCAGAGGACCCAGCTTTTGGGTTGTATTCCATTTTGACAAATCACTCAGAAGGTTGCCAGAGATAATAATCTCCCCCGAGGAAGCGCATACTTCGAATGGCTGCTTCCCTCTTAAGCCGAAAGGCTGGGGCATGAGTTTGGTGAAATGTCTTTTCCTAACTCCACCTCTAAAAGTTAGCCCAGATATTAAGGGAAACAAGTTCCTAGCAGTTACTTTCATGCTGGCATCAACACTTTAGTTTTTAAAGGGCTCTGTTTATATTGCCCAGCCTTGCCTAGAGCTCCCAGTTAACCCAGCCTGGTCTAAAGTGTGTCTCTTCCTCCCTCTGGCTCCTGAGTGTTGAGATCTCAGGTGCATACCACCACACCCAGATCTGATTCACACTGTTTTTCTCGAAGGGCTCGGGGTATAGTTCAGTCAAGCTTGCCTAGAATGTTCAAGGTTCGGGGTTCAATCCCCAGAATGGTAAAGCAAAAGAAAACAGAATCAGATGTTGTTGTTAAGAAACACAAAAGCCCTTTGTCAGTTAGCCCTGACCTTTCAACACAGCAGGGAGTTATTTCTGCACAGCCCCAACCATCACTGTGAAAAGACAACAAGAACTCTCAAATAATATTGAACTATATCAAACTGCTAATCCGTTGCAGCGAAAGGTGAGAAACTCACCCATGGATCATGATCCTAACTAAACACTTCTCATCGTAGAGTGTTTTCTCTGGGGCCAGACATTAATCAACTTCCTGCCTTCTCAGCACTAACTCAGTGAACTCTCACAATGACCCTAGGAGGTCGGTTCTATTTTTACCCTCTGTTAGAAATTGGAAAACAACAGAAGTTAGGTAACATCTAAAACCATGTAGCTGGCAAGTGGCAGAGGCAGTATTTGAACCTTTATTTGTACCATTTGCTGTTAACATTCATCTCAACTGCCGTAATGAAGTCTCATCAAAACCATTACCTGTCACTTTGTGAATCACTGTACTCTCGTAACGTGGTGTGATCCACGTGACAAGCTAATGCTTCATTTCACCCATGTGTCTAACCATATATTCATTATTCAAGTCCTGAGTCATTTCCCTTTTCTGTGCTGAGACATATGGAAATCCCAGGTAGACTCGCCTTCTGGACATCTGCTCTTAGCACTATCCTTTCTAAGAGAAGCTACAGGTTCAAGGGGGGAAGTCTGGAGACTTCCAGGTTAAGATGGTGCCATGTAATGAATTCCTCCAAACAGAAACTTTCTATTTCTGAGGGAAGATCTGTACGACTTGAGAAATTCTGAGGGAAGGCTCATTAAGATGCAGGAAGTAAACAACTGACAAGTCTCAGGAAGTCCCTGAGACTCACCAGATGCACGGACCACCCTCTACCCAAGGATATGTAAGCAGTAATGACTGATAAAAAGATATTCTATAACCTGTTGAGCTGCCTGCAAATCATCTCGGTTTCTAACTTTCATGAGTCATGGCCCACTCCAAGGGGGATTGTCAGTGATGCAGCTGTCTTTGAGTTATTCCTACTCCTGTAAGTAATCCCCGTCCACATTCCGGTGAGTAACCCAATAACATCGTTGGTCCACCAAGTTGTGCTTCGATGGTATTATTACCAAACAGGGTTAGTGGCCTGTTGTCACACCCTATATGGGGCATGAGTAGATATCATGTCTCCCCAGGAGTGGTGTCATACAAGAGAAGGTAAATTAGAAGCTTCCTCTTTGTGAGACTGAGTGAGAAGTCAGAATAGCAAAAGACAGACTATGAAGGAGGGAGGAAGAAGAGCTTTGGGAATCACAAAAAAAAAAAAAAAAGACAAGATGGCTGAAAATCCCAGAAAAATAGGCTATGGCCACAGCTACAGCACTTGAAAACAGAAGTTACTGGAAGAGAACAGTAAAACACTTAAAGACACAGGCACAGGCCAGGACTTTATGAAAATAATCCTAACAAACAATGGAAATTTTGGCAAGAATTGATCAATGTGGCTGCATTAAATTACAAGCCTTATGCATAGATTGTGGAGTCATACTAGATGTGGTGATTTGAAGAAAAATGCCTCCAAAGGGGTGGCAATATTAGGAGGCGTGACCTTGTTGGAGGAAGTGTGTTACTGTGGAGGTGGGCTTTGAGGTCTCATATATGCTCCAGTCACACCCAGTGTCTCAGTTCACTTCCTGTTGCCTTTGGCTCAAGATGTAAGGACCCTCAGTCCCAGCGCCATGTCTACCTACATGCTTCCTGCCATGACAATAATGACTAAACCTCTGAACTGTAAGCGAACCACCCCAATTAAATGTTTTCCTTTATAAGATTTGCTGTGGTCATGGTGTCTCTTCATGTCTATAGAAACCCTAAGACACTAGCTGTCCATCAACAAATGATTGAATATAGAAAACGTGAGATATATACGTATATGTGTGTGTGTGTGTGTGTGTGTGTATCCCTATATATGTATATGGTATAAACAATGAAGTTGTAAAGAACAAAGTGGTATCATTTGTAGGAAAATGGATGGAGCTAAAGATTACCATGTTAAGTAAAATATGCCAAATAGAAGACAAATATTGCGTGCTTTACTGCATATGTGGATTCTAGATTTAAAACACGGTGTAAACACACACACACAGAAAGAGACAGAAAGGCTATGGATATGGAGGGAAGATTTGACCAAGAGAGAAATAGATAACAGATAGGAGGGAGTGGATATGAGCAAATCAGCTGATATTTGATGTAAGTATATAAACATGCCACAATGAAACCAATCTATCTATGTAATTATTGCATGATAATTCAAAATTAATTCGAGTGTTTATCTAAGAAAGAAGAGAGGAGCAGCCTGGCACTGAAATTACTTCTAGTGTTAATCTAAGAAAGAAGAGAGGAGCAGCCTGGCACTGGAAGATGCTTGAAGTCTAGAAAGTCACATGGATGTCTTGAGTCCTTCTCTACTCTTCTCACACCTCTCCTGAGGAACTATCTGATTGTCCACTCAGAGCAATGACCTTGAGTTGACTAAGCAATTCACCCCCTGAAAAGTTAGTGTCCTTGTCTACAAGGTGTGTTGAATAAACACAGAATTTTGCCTGTCATATATTTATGTCATATATGTCATATATATACTTCTATATCAACTCACAGTCATCTGATCCCTCTGGTGTTTCAGGAGTCCCAGAACAGTGACTGATGACACAAGCGTCTAGCACCTGTTAGACCCACCATGGGAATAGATATCTACTTCTCTGCTAATATGATTTCTTGGTGGTTGAATTTCCTGGCTTTTGTCACTGTAATCAATTCACCTTTATTTAGAAGTTTCAGAGTCTCTGCAGCACTTTCCATGGTTGGGAGATAAATAGCAATAAAAATTCTTACACTGTAGGAATGGCTCAGTGTATAAGGGTTCTTCTTGCTAAGCCCGAGGACCTGAGATCAATTCCTGGGACTCATGTGTTGGAATGAGAGAGCTGACTCCTGAAAATTGTCCTCTGACCTCCACATACATGTTCTACACACACTCATATACACATAGACACACATACACATGCACACACATAAACACGTACATACAAACATACACACAATTTTAAAGACAAAAAAAATCTCTGAAATAGCTTTGTTCCATCCCTTCCACCAGAGTCCAAATATGATTAGGCCAAGAAATTTTTATTGAAGCATAGTAAACCCCTGACATAAAGGTACTAGAAATTTATGGACTAAATGAATTTACAAAGTACTTTCCAAGATTTTAAGAGCAATTCAACTATTTTATCTGTTAGCCTTTGGAGTCACAAGATTTCCTGGGTTAGGATCCCTGCCAGATTATGGCCTGTGTAACCTGAGGCGAATTCTGAACTTCTTTGTCACATCATTTCCTTGTTGGACAGTTGGAGGCTGTTACGATGCGCTGTGAAAGTGAAGTGCTGGTGGCAGTCAGCCCCTGGGACTCTGGTGCTAGCTCTGCCCACCGTAGGTACTCAGGCACTTCTCCAATGGCAACCTGGTGACAGCCAGGGGAAGAGCCACGGGGAGGCTGCCAGGGGCCCTTTGGATGATGGCTGTCTGCCTATGGTTCCAGCTTGCTCTCTGTAGCATCCTGACTTGGGAGTCAGGAGCCTCATTCAACAGGGTTCGTACCTTTGTTGGAGGCAGAAGGGAAACTTAGGATCAGCTCAAGGATTGAGACTCTACCCTGGGGGCAGGGAGTGGGGACAGAGGGATCCAAAGAGAGGACCCAGGCATGAGCAGGTGACTTTGTTATTTATAGCCCAGTGTGTTGGTCACAGCAGTTTCCATGGCAGCTCTCCTTTGGAATTCTCCCAGTTGGGAAACAGCAACTTCCAAGTCTCCTTTCTTAAAGAGAAACTGAGCCTGACCTTTCACTGACTGTGGTGTGGTGGAGGCTTGGAGGCAGCCGCCCTGCCCTCCTGGATAAACATCCCCATGTCCTGCCATGGACCTGTGTCTCCTTCCCTCTCCCTGCTGTAGTGGAGTCTGCCTTTAGTGGAGACTGGAGAAGGAGAATTGGCCCACGGGTTTGCCTAGCAGCCTTGCGGGTTCCAGAGCTCAGCTCCAGTCTAAGGGAAGAGCGCATATGTGCTGCATATGAAATTCTTGCTGGGTAGGGCTGCTGGGGGAGGGGAAGCAGAGGGACACATAACAAAGACCCAGGATGGATGTTCCCCAGGGAAGCTGGCTCTGCTGTCAGCATCATCCCTCCCAGTGCAGCAGGTCTGCACAGAAGAGGCAAACCGAGGAGTCCTGGCAGAGCACTCCCCATCCGTCACTCAGTTTTTGCAAAATCAGAGCCTGGTGGGAAACTCTGCTATCTCTCCATGCCATTGATGTTCCACGGCTGGATTCACCAGGCGGCCATCCTTGCTCCGTGGGTTCCGGTTTTTAATTGTGACACATCGAAAAGAATCTTGTTTTGAGAGCGGGTTAAATAAAAAAATGTTCCTGGGTATGAACGACCGAGGCACAGGTGACCTGGTGTGACAGGGCCACACATGACAAGTGTCAAGTAGGTGGGGGAAGCCAAGACCAAATGACCAAGAACAGGAAGAGGTCGGTTGGCCATAATGAGATAGGAAGGCCCACATGGGGGAGGAGGAGAGAAAGGAAATGAGAAGAGAGGGTGGGGAGAAAGGGAAGACGGGCTAAGGCAGGCCAGAAGGGGTGGGGAGAGAGCAGGGAGAAGAAAGAAGAAAAGAAGGAAGACTAGAAGCAGGGAGGACAGGAGGGACGAAAGAGAGACTTCAGTTCACAGGTGCTGCAGCGAGTCCTGGCCACGGGGTTCTGGGCATTTGTTTATTTATTTATATTTTTTCTGCCCAGCAGAAAGATAGGTTTGGGCAGCTTACAGAGGCCAGGGTGGGACACCGTTTGACGTCGGCTCTACAAGGAGGGGCTTGCTCTTCCCTCGCCGTCTCTCGCTGGCTGCCAAGGACAGTGCACGAGCAGAACGCGCACCTAGTATTTGTTGAATGATGGCTAGAAGAAAACAAAGCACAAGCCAAAGCGAGCAGGGCCTGGGCAGGCAGGGTTAGGTACAGAGGCAAGCACAGATGATATGGCGACCAGGGCTGGGATCTAAGGCCGCAGAACAGTTGCCCAGCCCCGCCCCAGTGGTGGTGGGACCCCTGCTAACTCCACCCTGCAAGGAGCAAACCTTCAGGTAGAGAAGAGCACAGTAACCCATGGAAGAAGCCGTACAGAGGCTGTGCCTCCGTGTCCAAGGACCCCAGGCCGGCTTTGGAGCTGTCTCCTGGGAGATACATCACAGAGAACACAGACACTTGTACCACACACAGACACACAGACACTTGTACCACACACAGAAGACCTGAGCAAGAAGGAATTTGGAAGACCATTTGATTCAACTTCCTTGTCATACAGACATTGGGACGAAAGCGAAATGAATAGCTTACTGGGTAGAGTCCAAAGTAGTTTCTCTTTTATTCTGTTTGTTTTTCATCTTAATATGGTTTTGTGTTTTGCTTTGTGCCTTTAATAGACTTCAATCTTTCCCCCAGGATGCTATTTTTGTCATTGTGCTATCTCAAGATGCACAGGGCACGGATTTTACAGGCAGTTGCAAATACAGCTGTTGGAGGACATGACGGAATGAGGGAGTAAAATAAATGAAAAAAGATACTCTTAAAGGGCAAGAGAGTTTGTGCTGAAATGCTGCATCCTACACAGTGGAAGTACTTCCGGAAGTCCTGGGAGATCGTCCCACCTGTGCCTCAGTGCTCTGACTTCCTCCATATTCCCAGTAGAAGCTGTCTTTCAAGTCACATTGCCTTTGCTGTACCACCTGGTAATGGAAACTTAGTGGAGTTGGCCCTGGGAGCCATAACTTCTGAGACGAGACGGGCAAGCCTGGGCAGGAAGGGTCTTTCCATCGCACATTAGGTACACCAGAAGAATCACATGGGTGAGTTCCCTTAAAGTGGAAACCCCATGTTTGGGAAGGAAAATACAGCACAGCAGCCATGCTGGCTAGCTGCCTCTGGCCCCATGGCAGAAAACCAGGAGCACACGTCATTTTTACCTGAGTTGTACTCTGAAACATATGCCCAGATTCCATGTTAACCCATGCCAAGGATCAGTCCTGAGCACATTTCTTATGAAGGACATCCCCAGGGAATTCTGATATATGCTCTAATACATTAACCAACTTCACGTAAAGGGCAGCAATAAGCAGGTCATAGCAGTGCACACACCTCTGACTCCAGCACTAGGGAGGCAGAGGCAGGAGGATCACTGCAAGTTCAGAGATGACAGGGATGCATAGTGAGTTCAAGGTTGCCTTATCTAACAAAACGAAAGAGCAACTCCTGTCCCAGCAAAGATGAAACTCCCTATACCCTGGACCTACTTGGGTAACTACCTGGCAGGCTCAGCACTTTCTGCTTTCAGTGGGCTGCCTCAGCACCACAGGACACTGACTCAGACACAGCTTTGGCCCTCTGAGGAAACCATTCTCTCAGATATTTCCAGTACCCAACAGCCTTGATGTCCTGCTATGCAACAATACAAAATTACCAGGAAGGGCGTGGCCAAGCAGGTGGAAAGCCTCTGCAGAAAGGCTCTGTCTGGAGGTGTGTACAGACGCATCGTCAACGCCGGGGTTAATTATTAACAGCCGTGTTGGCAGACGCTGGACCAGAGGAACAGTATTTCTACGGTGTCAGCCGATATGCAGGTTCAGGCTAGGGTGTCACCTGATGAACACCATGTGACTAATGTCCTGGGTGCCGGGACCATTGAGATCCTCGTCCGTGCCCGCCTCAAGGCCCAGTTTTAATTACACCAGAGCCACTGTTTCCCGCTGTCCCCAGCAGGACCATTTGTTCCAGGCACCTCCGCATTGTTCTGCCCTCTCTCAGTTGCAGTGTTCAAGTGACTCCGGTTTCCCATTGTTCTCTCGTTGCCGTGGCGTCCGTTGGTGTGCGGTGATGTCAGTGCTCATGAGGACACCGCTCCTGTGTCCCTGCTTGCCGCCTGCTACACTGGTCTTTTCACTCTGAGACACAAATGCTGACTGTCACCAGGGCTCTTTCACGTGGACATGTCGCTGCCAGGTGACCACAGGGATAGGACACTGAGCAGACCTGCGGCCAGGTGTGCAGCTTCAGTTTGTTAGGAAGACAGCCTCAGTCACCGCCCTGAGGTCAGCTAAGAGGAGGTGATAAATGTGTCATCTTTCAAAAGTGTTGTTATAACACACGGGGAAAAGTTTAAAAATGAAGCTAAGTAGAAAGATACAAAACCCCATTTGTGGGCCCGGGAGAGAGAGCTTAACCAGGAAAATGCTTGCTGGGTAAGTGTGAAGACTTGAGTTTGGTCCCCAGGAGTCGTGTAAAAAGAGCTGAGGACGTGGTGTGTGCTTATCTTTCCAGTGCTGGGGACGCAGACACAAGGTGGATTCCAGGGTCTCCCTGCCCTGCCAGCCTTGCTTACCTGGAGAACTCAAGAGCAGGCCAGCCAGAGAGCCTGTCTCAAACAACTAAAAATGGTGGCTGATGCCTGAGAAATGATTGTCCTCTGACCTTCACATGAGGAACACACCACACACACTCTAACACAGGTACCATCACCACCGTCACCATCCCCCACTAACTAAATGATTAAATACCATTACACACACACACACAAACACACACCACCACCACCACTGTCCCTCACTAACTAAATGATTAAATACCATTACACACACAGACACACACATACACACACACACTAATATATACAACCCCCACTGTCCCTCACTAAATGATTAAATACCACTGCACACACATAAAAACACACACCACCACCCCTGTCACCATCCCCCCCACTGACTCAATGCTTAAATACATTTGTGGGACTCTGGAGGTGGCTCTCTCTCTCTCTCTTTCTCTATCTTTCTCTCTCTCTCTCTCTCTCTCTCTCTCTCTCTCACACACACACACACACACACACACTAACACACACCACCCCTGTCACCATTCCCCCCACTGACTCAATGCTTACATACATTTGTGGGACTCTGGAGGTGGCTCTGCAGTCAAAAGCACTTGTCACTTACAGAGATCACAGCTTCAGTTCCCAGCACCCACACAGCAACTCCCAACAATCTGTAACTCCAGTGCCAGGAGGTCCAACATCTACCTCTCTGTCCCTGGTGGACACCAGACACATGTGTACACGCAGGTAAAGCGCTCATGTGACTGAAGCCTTTCTGCAAACAGAAAAGGATACACACTATTAAGTAAGTGTATGGCTGAAAGATAGCACATCTGTTAAAAAGATACTCAAAATGCTGGGCATTGTTCCAGGCTTCCTGGGTTAGCTGGGATTCACCCACTGCCAGCGGCTGGAAATGCCCTTCAGACACAGACATATGACAATCAAAACTCAATCAGTACTAATGTGATCTATCCTAACTCAGTTTGATATTAGTGAGGAATGCAGAATTTTTAATGATTTAATCTCTTGAAAATAAATGCACCAGAGGGTGTCTTGATTTGATGCATTAGTGATCAGAGGTATAAAACCGAAGAGTTCATTTGTCTTAGCAGTTATCCAGTAGTCTGTTTTATAAGTTCAATTTTTAACAAGTAGTTAGGCTTCACGATGCTGGCATACACCTTTAATTCCAGCACTCAGGAGGTAAAGACAGGTGGATCTCTGATTCAAGAACAACCTGATCTACAAATAAAGCCCAGTACAGCCAGGGGCTACACAGAGAAACCCTGTCTCAAAAAACAAAAACAACAACAACAAAGTAAAACAAAACAACAAGTATTTAATAACAGTTTTATTTCAATCTTCTTTCTAGTTTGGAAAAACATTGCATTGGAGTAGAACCCCAAATCAGGAGATATGTGTGTGTATAGATACAGATATGTTCTAGTTTGTTGCTGTCTTAGGACATGTCCTCATCTATCTCAGGCTGGTCTTAAACTCACTATACAGCTGAGTTTGATCTTGGATCCCTGTTCTTGCTGCCCCCGCTTCTTGAGTATTAGAATTATAGACAAGTCAAACCACACTTGGGCTCAAATTATTATTATTATTATTATTATTATTAGAGACAGGGTTTCTCTGTGTAGTCCTGGATGTCCTGGAACTCACTCTGTATATCAGGCTGACCTCAAACTCATGGAGATCCACCTGCCTCTGCCTATAGAGTGCTGGGATTAAAGGTGTACACCACCACTGCCTGGCTCAAATTTAATGAAGTAGAAAATTGTTCATCTGTTTTACCCACCCAGTCTGCTGTGTATGATATTTTCTAGATAATCATCACAGCTACAAAAAGAATGTAATGATAGCAGCTTCTCCCCTATCTATTCCTTGGCCACGTGTTCTTGGCAAGATTTATAGTGATAGCCATGAGTTTCCTCCTGCAGAGAGGGCCTTTAATACAATCAGAAAGTGGTTGGTTACTCCCAGGACCCTCATGAACTACTGCACCCATGACTGTATCTTGTCAGGCTGGTTGTTATGGGACATTGGGACGCATAGATACATACTGGATGATCTGACAATAACAAGTTAGACTTTCCACCCACTTATGGTCACTGTAGAGGAGCCTGCTTATCACCCCCTTTCTAGTCCATCCTCTTTGTTTATAAAAGCCTCTGACTCTGGGTTTTGACAGGATTCATGGATGTCTGACAAGAAAGTTCACTTCCCAGCCTCCACTTAACCTCCCTGTGGTCATGTGTCCACCTTCTTGCGAATGAGATGTGAGTAGGAGAAATCTGAACATCCCCCACCCCTTACGTCATTGCCTTAGAAGAAATTTGTCTAAGGCCTTCTTTCTCCTTTTTTTATTTCTCTCTCTCTCTCTCTCTCTTTCTTTCTTTCTCTGTTTTCTATTTTTCTTTTTCTTTTTGACAAGGAAGGTCTCACTATATAGCCCTTAGTTGGTCTAGAATTCACTGTGTAGACCAGGCTGACCTTGAACTTAGCTCCTCAGTGGTATAGCTGGGAACCAGTGATAGTTTTCATGGATCTCTCAAGTTGGAGTAAGTTTCTCAGTGCTGCAGCTGCCTGAGTCAGCCAAGTTCCCATAGACAAACCTCACTCAAGCTTCATTAGGTAAGCTCCATGTTTCCCCAAGTTGGGCATAAGTTGCATTGTTTCTTTGATCTGTTATTACTCTATCTGTGGTGACCAGACATGGACTACTCAGCAAAGTATCACAAGAGACAATCCACACAAACTTAAATGCTTCCAACCACTGTGTGAACTTGGAAAGAGATCCTGGACCAGTGAAACCTTCAGATGAACAATTGCAGCTGGTATCTGGACTGCAGTCTGTTAAAGACCCTGAGGTACAAGGGCTGAGTAAGGGAAAAGTCCTTCTGTGTATATGTTTGTCTTATTGGTTGATAAATAAAGCACTGTTGGCCAATAGGGAAGCAAGACAAGTGGGACTAGGAGTCAAGGAGGATTCTGGGAAATGTAGTCAAGAGTAGAGAGTCACTATGTGATTCCAGGAGGAGAGGATGTACGAGCCTGGCACTCTCAGTAAGATAAGACCTTATAGAAATATATATTAGTAGTCATGGGTTAATACTTAAGACAGAACTAGCCAATGATAAGCCCCGGACACTGGCCAACAGCATTGTAACAAATAGAGTCTCCTTGTGTTATTTTGGGGGTTAAAGTGGGCACAGGACCCAGGCAGGAATCCCGTTACACTAGATTCCTGACCTGCAGAAATGGAGGCCATAAATATACAGGTTGGCTTGAGCATACGGGGACTTACACAGTAAAAGGTGACAAGAGGTGCATAAACATGCTTTTGTTTCTGCGTGATGGGACATCCCAGAAGCAGAGCACTGAGTCAGGAGATGAGTTGTAAATCATCGGGAGAAGACCCGAGGCCAACCTCTCTGGCCATCTGCTCTCTGCTGTGGTCACAGGGAAAAGCTGGTATCCTACACTTTGGAGTTCCGTAGACCTGACTTATTACCAAGCCCAGAGTGATTTAGCTTAACTAGTTAAACTCCCCATAGCGTATGGTCTAAATCAGGATGCTAATTTATTAATTCACCTTGGCAAATAAAATTGCCAAATGGCTCTGATAAATGACACCTTTATGCTCATTTCCTGTCTTCTACAGCAGTGGTTCCCAATCTCCCTAACACTGTAACCCTTTAATACAGTGGTTCCCAACTTCTCTAATGCTGCAACCCTCTAATATAGAGGTTCCCAACATCCCTAATGCTGCCAAGCTCTAATACAGTGGTTCTCAACCTCCCTAACGCTGCAACCCTTTAATACAGTTCCTCACGTTGCAGTGACCCCTGCCTCCAACTATAAAATTGTTTTGTTACTACTTCATAACTTTAACTTCACTACTGTTATGAATTGTAATGTAAATATCTGAAAATCAGGATATCTCATATGTGACCCCGTGGGGGTCGTGACCTGCAGGTTGGGAATCACTGTTTAGAGCCTCCCTAGAAAAACCTGAAGTGTATACACACGTATCCCCAGTTTTACCCAGCTAGACTTCTCTGAGAACAGATACTGTTTCTCTTGATACATCCATCTCCTTGCTCAGACTGCAGTTTGATTTCATGGGCAGCCTTGTGGTGATTAAATTCCTGGCTGACCCTGCATGGTCTAGGATGGCCAGGAACCGTCCCTCCTGGATTTCTTTTTTGTACTCTATTCTTGTTCACTTGCCAGATGGGCCTTGAACCCACATTTTCTCCAAGTTCTGGGTCAAAGCTGAAACTGAACATTTGGCCACTAGTGTCACCCACCTGGAGTAGCCATGGTGCTTTTGCCTATGCTGTGTTTTGTTTTTGCTTGTTTCCCCCACTGGTTGCTTGCTGACAGGGGCTCCTTTGCACTCTGTGACGGACACTTCTTGTGCCTTCCCTTCTCTCTTCCACGTTTTTCTCCAGCCACCGCTATGACAAACAGCTCCAGGCAGGTGGAAGCCTGGCCGTGTGATGTCTTAGCTGCAACATGTCATTTCAATTTCTGCCTGGAGCTTCCAAGAGCCTTAGAGGGAGAGACTTGAAGAAACCTGCCCAACGATGCTGCTTCCAGGAGTTCCCACCCCTACAAAGCACCCCTGATAGAGGAAGAAGAAACTGGATACACCCTGAGGTTCCTTCCATGTGGCTTCTGGGAAGTTTCTGAAATCATGGCAGAGATCTATTCACTCATAGTGATAATTACTCAAGTATGTACCTTGCATCTCTCTCTCTGTCTCTGTCTCTCTCTCTCTAGGTGTGTTTGTGTGTGTGTGTCTTCCTCTCTGTCTTTCTCTCTCTGTCTCCCTCTCTGTCCCTCCCTTACTCTTCTCCCAGTCCTATTCCCTTGTATCTTTGTTCCAAAAACCAACTATGTGAATGTAAGCCAGTGACTAAGCTCTGATTTCTGGGAGAATCCTGCCTAAGACTCACTTTGGAGGAGCATCCTTTGGGTCTTGCCCTCCTGTGATGCTGTTCCCGACACTGTCCCACCGGGGTCTTTGGTATCTGACTCCTCCCTTCAGTACTGTTCCAGCCATGTTCCCCCACAGCAAGGACGTCACATTGATCACTGAAGCACAGCAGATGGCTTTGACATCCTTCACTCCCCACAAGCATTCTCACTGGAAGCTGGAATTGCCCAGCACAGCTCCATCTCTGTAATCTTAGACCCCGTTATCTTCTCCTTATATATCGATATTCTCTTTTGGTCCTATGTCTCATCATTACCCCCATTGTCTATCTTTAAATGTTATGGAGACCACTGGTGCCTGGAATGTTGTCATTTGTTCCCTCTAAGTTTCTTTCTTCCCTTCCTGGTCCATGATGAAATTCATAGCTAATCATTTCAACCATTTTCTATTATCTTTACATTCTTACTGCTCTATATATTTGTCTTTAGAAAACTTTTTTTAAAAATAGCCCAGTAGTTCTGTTCTGAAGAAAGCAGTCGAGGACCACTGAGAGAAACAACACCATCAGCCAAAATGATGGCATTCTATCTACCCTAGACTCCAAAGTCAGACGTGCATTCCTTGCTGCCAGCCCTGTCTGATGATATGTCCTGTTTCCATGCTGTCACAGCCCACTGTGCACTGGAACATGTACACGTCAATCCTCACATGCCTCATGGGCATCCATTTACAAGTCAAGGGTGTGTTCACGGTGAGGAATGGATTTTGAATGGCACGTCTGGCCCCGCCCCTCTGTGATGCTCGGCCTGTCTGTTGCACTCTAATCTTGAGACGGTGCTCAGATCCTTCACGTGTTAAACTGATCTTGTCATTGATAGTTGGCATCCAGTGTGTGTGGCATAGTGCAGAGGCGCTATATATTTTTGTTGTATACACAAGCAAATAAGTGAAAAGGAAACCACTACTGATAGCGTACAATGCATGCATGGGTATTCCATACTCAGCGATCACCTGAGCTCAGTGCAGGTGCTTGGGAGATGACCACAAGAGCTGTGTGAGGTGCGGAGGGACTGGCGGCCATGCCGTGCAGCTACCTGGGCCTCTAGCAAGCAGAGGTGTGGTCAGAATGCAAGGTTCAGACTGAGGCTGGGTCTCGGCTGAGTATGAGGAAATGGGGACAAACTGCAAAGGTTTAGAAAACCTAAGACGGCGCACACCTTTAATGGCAGCACTCGGGAGGCAGAGGCAGGCAGATCTCTGAGTTGGAGGCCACACAGCAAGGTCTACATAGTGAGTTCTAGGTCAGTCAGAGCTATGTAGAGAGTCTCTGTCTCAACTCAAAACCAAACAAAGCCAAAGATGTGGGACTCACACACTGGGCTTTCCTCTCCAGCCCTGTGGGCCACACCTGCCCTGACACTCTGGATTCTGTGTCCAAGTCCCAAATGAGATTTTCCTCTCTTCCCTCCCGTCCTCCCTCCCTCCCTACTCCCCCCCCCACTTAAGACAGCCTCCTGCCTCCTCCTCCTGAATGCTAAGACTCAGCCACGTGACAGCGTATCAGGCCTAAGCTCCTTTCCTGACCCTCCAAGCTGCCTGTTCTCACCCCCCCCCCAGTGCCTCACCTCAACTCTCTTGCTGTTACCCCTGCCCTGAATCTGTTCCCCATTCTCACCCTGTCTCTAGTCCCCAGGGAATGTTGGAATATTATCTCACTCTACCACAATTCCCCTGCCGCCCCAGCGCATTCTCCCCATCCGACCACAGACTTCATGAGGATGGAGGCCTTGCCTAGCTTGTTTCACAGTTAAAACCCACGTCCTGCTCTGGTTCTGGCCAGGGCAGGAACACAGCACTCAATGGTTACCCCTCCCCCTACACAGGACTTTCCATTCTGAACTAACCAGGTGATTCAAGTTGCACCTGGATCTTCCCATGCTGACTTGGGTTTAGGGATGACACTCCCAGCCATACATCTTACTACAAAACTGCCCAAACATTTTTTGTACATAAAAGCTCCTTTAAAATTAGAATGCACTGACACAGCATTGACAGGCAGTCAAGAGATACGATGGGGATTTGGTTCCTATTCATGCCAGAAAAATGAACTATGGAATTGCAGTCCTAAATAATTAAAATATGATTGATTTTCTTTTTTGAATTTTAGACACTAGTGAGAAACACATATACATAGTCCACAGATGCATAATTGTCACCATCAGCTTGACTGACTTAAATTCACCTAGGAGACCAAGGCCAGTGCTGACATCCCCCTTTCCCTGCTTTCTCTTTGTCTGTGACCTATCTCTTCATAGTGGACTCAACTCTGTGAAACTCTGAGACAAAATAAACGTCTCCTCTCTCAGGTTGCTTCTGTTGGGGACTTTGGTCATAGCAATGGAAAGCAACCAATGCACAATCCGCATGGATGCCTAGGGAGGATGGTGGGCTTGGGCATAGTCAGGTCTGGAAGATCATGGAGCACCGGAAGGCATACCCCTGGGAGAAGGAAGGGCAGGGATGAGAAGAAACAAGCTAGTGACCCACTGTATGAAGCTGTTGTCTCTTCTGTCCCCACCACGACCTTGGCAAAGTCTACCCTGCATACTGATGCCCCAGGAGTAGATTTTCCTATTGTAGAAATTACAAGAGCTGCCAGAGTTAGCAAAAGACTATTAAGGAAGCTATGGAGACAGTCCTGGGTGGCCACAGGAAGCCTCACCTCTGCACAGAAGCACATCTAAAAGGAGCATCAGCTTCAAAAGCCACCAAGTCACCATGACTCCTGGAAGCAACAGAGGAGGACTTTACAAAGAAACAGGTCCCTCCTCCTCCTCCTCCTCCCCCTCTTCCCCCTCCTTCTCCTCCCCCCCAGCACCAGACTCCTTACTCAAGGATGCTGTCTCTAAACCCCAGTGGCCTCCCTCTCTGCCTCCATGTTACTTTACTACCACCCTTCCTTCATGATCATGTACGTTTTCACAGCTCCTCCAATGTCTGGCCGCCCTCTGAATGCCATTAACACCACAGATGTACCAGGGAATGGCTGCAAAGTCTACAATAGTCAAATGAGACAAGGGAAAAGAAATAATATTTAAGGCTTAATGTCTATTGTCCCTTTCATAAAGTTGCCACAACAAGAATGATACAAATGGGATGTTTTTAAAAGAAAGAATGTTTTACATGATCACATAAACCGTGACACCAATGGCCTAGGGACATAGCTCAACAGCAGAGCGCCCACCTAGCATGAACAATGCCTTGACTTTGATCCCAATGTTTCCAAGTAAGTGAAGAAATAAAGTATAACCTCAGAAACATACAAAATTTCTCAATAAAAGTATTTTTGTGTTCTTTTCACAGCTCTCAATTTGGGGGAATGATATTATACAGCCAAAACTCTAAATGTAAAGTATTAAATATATTCTTTAAAAATATTGTGTGTGTGCGTGGTGTTACAGGTGATTGTGAGCTGCATGTAGGTATGAGGAACTGAACCCAGGTTCTCTGTAAGAGCAGTAAGTGAGCCATCTCTCTTAACCTCTGAGCCATCTGCCCAGACCCTTAAATACAGTCTTTATTGTTCTTACATTGCACAGTGATATGGAAGCTTCCACGCTGACAGATGTGCTTGGGGAAAGGAAGCACAGGAATGATGTGCTTCCCAAGGTCTCAGTGCTCTTGACCTCAACTATTCCAGATAAATTCCTTCTTTGACTTTGGGCAGAGAACTCCAGGGAGTTTTTTATGAAACTAGCCTTCACCTTCATGCTCATGAAGGTTATTTGATCAGTGTTTGCTTATTTGACTGTGTCACAGTTTAAGAATCTCAAGTCATTCTTTTTTATTGGAAATCTTTTTTTTAATTTTTTTTAGTCACGGATCTGTGGAGAATAAGTTTGTAACATATAAATATTTAATACAAGAGAAGCATTAAATTTTAATTTATGTTGAAATTGTAAGACAGGATGCAGAACATACAGACACGGCGGTCGCTGAGTAAGTGGCACGGATTAACCTGAAATCGATGCTGCTTATGCAGCACTGTGGAGAGCGGACGCCACACATCCTTATATCAGGTAGAGCAGTCTTCAAGCAAAGCCTCCTGGGGTGTGGTGTGCCGACACCTAATATATGGGGGTCATGATATAACAATATACTTCTCATGTTTCTATGAATATTCAGGTGAAAAACATCTTCATTAGTTCTTTCTGTTGCTGTGATAAAATACCCCAGCAAAAGCATTTTTTTTTTTTTTTTTGGTTTTTACGAGACAGGGTTTCTCTGTATTGTTTTGGAGGCTGTCGGTCCAGCCCGGCCTCGAACTCACAGAGATCCGCCTGCCTCTGCCTCCCGAGTGCTGGGCGTCACCACCGCCCGGCTCCCAGCAAAAGCAATTTAAAGGGGACAAAGGTTATTTAGGCTTGCAGTGTAGAGAGATACACAGTCTGCCATGGCGAGGAAGCCTCAGTAGAGGCAGGGAAGGCAGGGTGGCCGGGCAGGAGGCTGCTGGCTGTCACATTGCTCTCAACTCTGGAACAGTCTGAGCAGTTCAGCCACAGGAGAGTGCCCAGCTCTTCTCTGAACTTTCAGAACACGGAGCAGCCCCATCCCTTCTCAGACTGGTCCCACTAACGAACGAGCCTTGCTCCACTTTCCAGCAAACACAAGAGCAGTTAATTCTTGTGAGGAACACACAAACGCCGGTCACCACACTCTGTGCTGATTGACCAGTAGTCTAAATGCTTGGCCCATTTCTATGAGATGGGTACTATTCCCATCCTCATTTGACAGACATGAAGACTGAGGCACATAAGGTGACAGTCACTATCACTACTCTAGTCTAGCAGCATCTCTAAGAGATAGAGACCCACTGCTTCCTGGGAGATTGGACCCAGTCCTGGGTGTTATGCAGATCTGATCATACCTTCCCATCATAGTTTCCTTTCTGTGGCTGTGATTAAATACACTGACAAAAGCCCAGGAAACTCTCCTCAAGGTGCTCCCAGTTAATGCAATTACTTCCATGAGAACGTCTTGACCAGTGGAGTGGAAGTTTAAGTTGGAGTCGGTCTTTCTGCGTCACCACCACTGTATACCGCTGCTCTTCACAGGGATGAGAACAGAGCATGCTGACAGCCTTCGCAAGTTATGCTCCTGTGCCCAAGGAACACACTGATCTGCTGAGGGATGTGGTCACTTAGTCACTCCTGACACAAGCTAATGCCAACATGGGGGGCTCCCTTCTCTTTATACCCAGCATGGCGGTAGGTAGTGGAAGCGCCCCACTGAGCACTGAAGAGCCTTCCCCAAATGCCCTTCCCTTCAAGGACTGGTCCCCGTTTAATGTTAGTGGGAGGAGGTGGCGCCTTTAAGACAAGAGGCGTTGTGGGAGGTCTTAACATGTCAGGATGTGCCTTGAAGGCGATTGTGGTCCTCTCCTAACCCCTCAGCTTTGCTCTGTGGATGCTGATGTAAGCAATTGTCACGCACTCTGTGATGTGCCTCTTCACAGCAAAAGGACAACTGGTCACACACCAGCCGGCCATGTGCCAGAACCTCTCTGACTGTGAGCAGTGAATCCTTCCTCCTTGTAAAATGATTGTCTCCAGTATTTCATTATAGTGACAGGAGGTTGACTAACTCAGGAGAGAGGTATGGTATTCGTACTTGTTTCCCTCGTCAGCCCAGGCCTAACGTAGACATCGCCTAAATCCCTCTCATTTGTGTTTCTGCCTGCGATAGCTGGTCTTGACTGTCAGCCTGACAGGATTTGGAGCCACCGTGGACACGCACCTCCGGATAGGTCTGTGAGAATATGTATAGACATATTTACCCGACGAGAGAATTCCCACTCTGAGTGTGGGCAACACCATCCTATGCACTGGAGTCCTGGACAGGATAGAAAGGAGAAGGGGAATAGATACCAACATTCATCTCGGTCTGCTTTCTATGACTCAGTGTGACTAGCCACCTCATCTCAGACCCTGCCGTCATGCCCTCCCTGCCACGATGGACTGTATCCCCTGAAACCGTGAGTTAGCATCACTCCATCCTCCCTGAAGTTGCTTGTGTCAGCATCTGCTCGCTCAAAGAAACTACAAAAGTGACACTACACAAATTGTTTATCAGCCTAATGCCATTTCACTGTTGATGTTAAAGCCTCCTCCTTAAATTATAAATATAATGAGTGTTAAAAATAGAAATCTACAATTTGTCGGTGTATGGCCGAGTGAGGGGCAGTCTGAAAATACAACAGGGATGCTACTGGCAGAGCTGGCTTTCT
Organism: Mesocricetus auratus; assembly: GCF_017639785.1. Classification (NCBI taxonomy): domain Eukaryota; kingdom Metazoa; phylum Chordata; class Mammalia; order Rodentia; family Cricetidae; genus Mesocricetus; species Mesocricetus auratus. The sequence continues at coordinate 9,403,850 of NW_024429266.1, forward strand.
CTGACCTCCCTGATCCTTCTGGGAGGTTCAGAATAATTTACTAAGGTGTGAGAAGAATATCACCATCAAAGTAAGAGCATATTTTTCCACACAATATTTATGATCGCATATAATGTGCCTTCATCTCACACAGCATAGCTGGATGCAGGAGAGCATTCACCCTAATGCTTGATCCATTAAGGTAGAGTACCAGGGAGAAGGCAGCATCCCTCACAGAGCCATTTCCAAGGGAACTGATGGATTTAGGGTTGTGTTCTTGTTTGGATGAAATGCCCAAGTTCTTCACTTTGAACTCTTTATGAGACTGCATATAACATCATGGAACAATCAGTTTTTTTCTGAGACCCCCCTCCCTGTCTGTTTCTTCTAAAAGCATATGAATGCTCCCATTGAATAGTAGAAAAATAGGAATCTGTGTAGATGGATGAATTTATAAGTGCTTGCTGGGCACGTGTGAGGACTTGAGTTTAATCTACAGCAGCCATGTAGCAATCTGGATCTAGTGATACACCTGTAGCCCCAGCACTAAGGAGGAGACAGGATAATCTGGCACACACTTATAATTCCAGCACCAAGGAGATGGACAAAGGCTGATCTGGTACACCCTTGTAATGCCAGCACCGAGGAGGTGGAGACAGGCTGATCTCTCTGGTTCCTCAGTGTGTGTGGGGGGGAGGGGTAGTCTCAGTGAAAGACCCTGTCTCAGAAAAACAAGGCGAGTGGTGTCTGAAGAGGAATGACACCCAAGGTCATCTTCTGGCTTCCATGTGTGTTCACAAACACACACCTGCACACACGTGAACACAAAACAAAGATTATTGGCAATCTATTAGCAACCTAAAGCCATTATTTTGAGAAAACCTCTCTTTCTCTGTCTCCTTGGAGTTCAAAAGTGAAGGTGGAGGATAGGCATAGTATGTAGCCCCCCACCCCACTGTATCAGAAAGCTTGACATGGACACAGAAACTCAGAGAATGCTGATGAACAGGGGAAAGATGCTAACGGCCCACCGATGACAAAATGACACTCTGGAGCTCTGCCGACCAAGTTCTTGACCACCCTAGAGGGTGATGAATAGTAGTGAATTTCCTCTACATTTTTAGATGACAAATAGCTAGTTAAAATGTCTACCCAGCATTTGTGAAAGAGTATCTTCGAGTGTTGGTTAGTTTCTTGTCAACTTGGCACAAGATAGGGTCAGCTGGGAAGAGAGAATCTTAATTGAAGGGTTGACTCCATCATATTGCCTGTAGGGATGTCTTGAGGCATTTATTATTATTATTATTATTTATTATTAGTGATTGTTGAAAGAGAGCCCTGATCACTATGGACAGTGTCACCCATAGGCAGGTGATCTTAGGCAGTATAAGGAAGCATGCAAGGTCAGGCAGTGGTGGCACCTGCATTTAATCCCAGCACTCAGGAGTAAGAGGCAGGTGGATCTCTGTGAGCTCTAGGCCAAATTCCAGGACAGCCAGAGCTGTTATATAGAGAAAACCTGTCTCAAAAACAAAACAAAACAAAACTAGGAAGAGGAGGAGAAGGGGGAAGGAGGAAAGGGAAGGGAGGAGAAAGAGGAGGAGGAGCAGGAGAAGGAGGAGAGGGAGGTGAAGATTCCTGGTTTTGTCTCTGGATGGGGAAAGAGGAGACTGATGTCTTAAGTCAGTGATACTGTCCTTGAGAGACTCTGGGGTCCCCAGTCATTCTGGCAGTTAGCCCTTCTCACAGAACTCCCCAATGCTACTGGCTCATATCTGCGAGGTGGGGCAGTTGCATCTGGTTGCACTTTGATGTAAAATGTGGTTCTAAATGATCATAAAACTGGTTTAAATGCAATTATTGAAAGACTAGTTAATGGACATCTATTATTTAACAGCCTGTTTTTAAAGTCATCTGCAGCCAGAAAGGACAAGCAACCATCTCTCTCCTCTCTCCACTGCACTGAGAGACAGTCTCGTTACTGAAAACACCTACCAATGTCATTGGTTCCTTTGTTCATTTAGAAGGGTTTATTTCCTCACAAAACAGAGCGACAGTTCCATGGCTGCCTAGTTGGTGGCAGAGACTCATTTTAAAGTGCTTGTTTCTACGAGGCTATCGACTGCTATTTAGAGGTGTTCCTAGACTTTCTCCCCCATGTGAATTCATCTTGTAGCTATGTCAAGGTCATTACTCGGTTCAGGAAGAGACGCTATTATAGAACGCCAGAGAGCTTTCCTTGCTCATCAATGACCTCTAAGATGTCGGCACCAATTATCATTTAGATTCCAGTCTGTGGACAGCCACTGCCGGGAAAAAATCTATAATGATGGTTTCTTCTCCCTGTGTCCCTTCATCCCAGGCTAGCAGCTGGTTGCTCTGAGAATCTGCTGCAGTTCAGCCCTCCAAATGGTCAGGGAGTCTTGGGAGCGTCGGTAATGAATTCAGGTAACTGCCCAGCACAGGAAAACCCCATTTTTTTTGTCATGTTAGTTGAGCAGGGGATAGAGTTTAGGGCAGGCTTTGTGGGGATGGTATCAAATAAAATTGGATTTTAGATTGCTGGAGCTGGGCCAGATCTTCGGAATTTGTCAGTCTTTGTCTTAACACGGTAACACTGTGCTGAAACCGTCTCTGCTGGCATGCAAAGAGCCTCATTCGAAATACAGACCATTAGCATGGGCAGGACCTCAAAGGATGTTCCCATCACAGCCACCAGAAAGGAACAGAAATGATGTAAGGGCCTGTTTGTACTGCATAGCACCTGGCATTGGGTAAGAGGCAAGTTTCTGTCTCTCTACAGCCCCGCAGCCTGGCAGAAAACAGACCAGCTCCTCTCAGCCACTCCTCTGGCCGGCTACTTAGCAAGGATGAAATGTGTGTGGAGAAGTGAGCAGGTGGAGGGGACATTTGAATGGACCTGGAGACTTGTCCCTGGAGGCCTCTTAGAGATACGGCTTCAGATGGTTTGGAAGGGGGAGCTGGGATCATACTGTGGGAAAACAGCTCGCAAAGGGACGGAGAAGCTGCGTTCTACACCAGCAAATTTATGCCCGTGACCTTGGACTACAGTCTCTGTCCCTAAAAACACAATATGCACCAAGAAAACCTATTTGAAAGCACAGTGGAAAGCAAGGCCATGCTCCTGCCTCACCCCTTCTGTCCTTGGAGCCCTCAAGGGCAAGTAGGCTCGGAGAGGACCTGCTCACTGCGGTGTCTGCCAGTCCCAGCTGCTCGTGGGAATGCAATGGCACTTTTTGGGATACCTGCAGTGACAAGTGAGAACAATTGCTCTCCAAGGTCGTCCACTCGGAGAAGCACAACACTTTGCAACCCTAGGGCTCTGCTGGGGTTTCTGGGCTCTGGTGCACACCATGCTCATTTACACTTAGTAAACGTGATATGAGCTGCAAGATGAAGGACCTGGCCTCAGACTTAGAGTCTCTGTGCTGTCATGGTTTACTTATTAATTAATTACTGCAAATCTTAAGTGTCTTTAGTGCCATGAGCCAGACTCTAAGCTACCGTGCAAAGATGGCATGGCTTGCTTATGTGCCGTTCCAGTAGGAGACAGAGAGGAAACCATGGTACAGAGTAAAAACTTCTGTGACAGTGGCATGCACTGTAAAGAGAAGCCTTCCCGCCAGCCTGGTTCCAGAGCCGCATCAGTCCCAAATAAACACACAGGAGGCTATATTAATTATAAAGCTGTTGGCCTTGATTGTTTCTGACTTAAGTAATTACCCCATAATTGTTAATCTAAGTATTTCTCTTACTGGAGAATAGTTCTGGGCTTCCTACCCCATGGCGTTACATCTCGACTCCCTGTGTTTCTCCTTCCCAGAGTCCTCCTGGACTCCTAGTCCCACCTATCTTGGTTCCCTATTGGCCAACAGTGCTTTATTGACATATACACAGGACTTCCCCAACATGCACTCAATGGATTCTGACCATAACCTTCTAGGTAAGCACGGTGAGAGAGACACACCCCAGGAAGACAGATTTATTTCCTTTTCTTTCTTCCTTTTTTTGTTTCTATTTCTTGGTGGCACTGGGGATTAAACACAGGACTCTGCACATGGTAGACAAGTGCTCTACCACTAGGCTACATTCCCTAGCCCTTTCCTACTTTTAATTTTGTGACTAGGTCTCACTATCCTATCCAGGCTAGCCTCAAACTTTCTCTCCTGCCTACATAGAATTTAAACTTTTGAATCCTCCTACATGAGACATGCTAGCAGCTGCAGTCACAGGTTTGTGCCGTCAGGCCTAATGAATGGCCGTTTTGAGCAAAGAATTTTGAACAAGTTTAAACGGAATGGATGAATATGTATGTGTGAGTACTAGGGGTAGGTGCGGAAAACGTGCTTACAGCAGTCATCAGAACACACCGATGGACCTATGCGCTTTCTTCAAATGTCTTAAATACAACTCAGACTGCTTAGCGCCTAAAAAATAAACCCCAGGTTACACCTATAGCTGTCTCAGTTTTAGGGTTAAATACTAACAAAACTTGACCTCCTTGGTCGGTGAGACTTCAGGATAATATTACATTGTAGAAGGTATTGGGCATCATTTATCACACACAGCCTCCCTCAGCATCCAGATTTCCCAGTAGCTCCTTAGGAAAGAACTTTTCAGCTACTCTCAAATATTTTACTAGTATAAAGTAGACATGCAGCCACATAGGATGGTGTGTACCCATAATGCACTTATGACGCTGAGAGGTAGAATCTCAAGTTGGAGACAAGCACAGACTACGTACCAGGATCATGTCCCAACACAACCCAAGTAAAGAGGCAGTGTCGGCAGCTTCCTGGTGCTGTAACAAATACAGCTGAGCTAAACTGACTTGTAAAGAGGAAAGGTCTCTTATGGCTCATAGTTGTGGAAGTTTCAGACAGTGATTGGCCATCCGCTCTGCTTCAGGCCCTGTGGAGCTGTAGCATGTCAAAGTGGCATTCACGGCAACAGTCACAGTCCCCTTGGAAGGCCTGGCCTTAACAACATCACTCACATGAGCCAACCTGCTAAAGGCTCCACCACCTCCCAAGGGCACCACACCAAGGACCATTCAGGGAACATTCCAGATACAACTGTAGCAGTGGCTCTCAACCTGTGGGTCATGGCCCCTTTGGCAAACCTCTGTCGCCAAAAAATAGTTATGATTCATAACAGTAGCAAAATTGCAGTTATGAAGTAACCACAGACATAGCTTTATGGCCGGGGTCACCACGACACGAGGAACCATATTTCAGAGTCATAGCGTTAGGGAGGTTGAGAACCACTGAACTATATAACGTGCAGAGGAAGTCTAGCTAGCTTGAACTTCCTCTCTATGCTTGGAAGAACATAAAAGCTTTGAGAGAAAGGTTTTAGAGTTAGTCTGTCTGCATCAGATCCTGACACTTTAACTTTCTAGGTATTGACCTAGAAATTACCCAGCGCTGAGCATCCTTAGTTTCATCACTCTACTAATAGACACTGAAGAGCTGGGGCGGTGACTTAGATGCAGAGTGCTGAGTTGCCAGAGCATTCACGGAGCCCTGTGTCCAACAGTTCCCAGCACTGAATAACATGGTATGCAGACCTGGAACTAAAATCTCAGCCCTGGGAAGGTAGGGACAGAAAGATAAGGAATTCAGGGCCGTCATCCACCACATAGTAAGTTTGGTGACAGCTTGGGCAACATAGCAAATTTCAGGCCAGCAAGAGCTACATAGTGAGATGTTCCCTCCAAAAACCAAATAGAAACAAAATGAAAAACGTTAATTGTAGAATAATGGTATATCTATTTTGTGAGGTCATCTTAGAAATGCATTTAGCACAGTACCTGATATAAACTTAATGCTAATAACTTATTTTATCTATCAGATACATGTTTGTTTCATTAATAATCCATAATATCTCTCTAAATATATTGATCTGTCAACTGTCTGTTATATCATCTATCTGTCTGTCTGTCTGTCTATCCATCTACCTATTAATCATCTACCTATCTATTATCTTCCAAAAGCTCTCTACCCTACTTATAATTCCCTCCCTTTACCCCATACTTACCAGGGAGCTGGACCACCTATAGTGTTGCTTACATTTGAATCACATTTGTTTTCACTGAAGTCAACATGAAGCCTCAGGGAAAGGATAAAAATAAATGTCATTAGGAAGAAGCCTTGGCTCCTTGCATGCTTGATGAGGGTCCAACTGTGTGAGACCCTCTCAGGAGAGAAGTATTATAGACTTGAGATGTTGAATCTCAGAGGCACAGCAGAGTGGATGTACACAGCTCTCCTGCCATCTCCCTTACCATGTTCCAGTACATGTTCTTCCTGGGGTTACCCAGGAGACGCGTGCTATTGACATTCCTACTGATGTGGTATCACAGAGATGAAGGAAAGGCTGGCGAGGATTGAGCAATGGCCTGGCCATGCTCTGGCGTCTGCATTAAAGTATGTTGGCATGACCTGTATCATGCCTGACTTTTCTCATTTCTCTAGATAGATTTGAGAATAGATTTATATTCATTTCAACCAAATTCCAAGCTTATGGAGAATGGTAACAAGTAAAGCCGTGGGCAGATCAGTCTCTGTTGTATTGCTCTATACTGATACTACATTCTTTGGGAAAAGGAGAATAATCGGGTGAGCTAGAATAACCCAAGACAACTTGGTGAGGGAACTGAGAATTTGAGGGTAATTAAGATGGCAGGTCAAGAAAAATAACTTTGGGGCTAAAGAAATGGAAAGTCATCAAGGAAGACAGTCAAAGTCTTGGTCCTCCACATCCATGCATATACACATGAAAACATACACACACACACACACACACACACACACACACACACACACGTATTTTAAGTAGTAACTTATTACCTTATAGAAAAACTAAAGTTCTATATACCTGAACACTATTCTAGTCTCCTACTTCTACCTTTCCTCCTCTCTCCTCCCTCTTCCTACTCCTCTTTCTCCTTCCTTCCTTTGCTGGAAATGAACCCTGGGGTTTCATGTATGCTAGCCAAACACTTAGCACTGAGCTATACTTCCAGGAATACAAGAATTACCAACTGTCATACTTATTGCAATCCCAAATGTCAGGAGGAATTTGCTATTGCATGTCTATATGAAGAAAAAATATTAAACAAGGCTCAAATCTCACATGGTGGAGAACTATTTTACAGAAAAAATCACACACATGTATAGTTTCTTCTCCTTTTTCAAGAATGTTCTGGATCTCTCTTGATAATTTTTTGTTTTGTTTTGTAGGCTCTAGAGCAATGGTCATCACACTCTAGGTAGGAGCAGAAGTCAGGAGTGGGCCACCTCATTACCTTGTGGGGTCAGGGCTCAGGGAGCACTGGAACATACATGCTGCTGAAGTTTAAGACCTTGCTTCTTCCTAGCCTTAGACCTCCTAGCCTTAGACCTCCTAGTTTTAGACATCCCAACCTTAGCCTTACCAGCCTTAGATCTCCCAACCTTAGACCTCCTAGCCTTAGACCTCCTAGTCTTAGACCTCCTACCTTAGAGAATTATGAAGCAAGATGCCCACTGACTGCTGTTTTCTATGATATCACAGGCATGAGGTCATTTGAAAAAAAAAAAAACCTTGCCAGACTATAGGGAAGGAGGGCTGCTTAGAGATAGTTTCTGAGGAGATAGATGTCATTAATTGGGGTAGCAGAGGTCAGCAAAAGCGAAGACTGGAAGGAGGATGTTATGGTTTGAATCGGAAATGTCTCCTACAGGCTCATGTGCTGAACACATTTTTTCCCTCCTGCGGTAGCCATATTTTAGGAGGCTGTAGACCCTTAGGAGGTGGGACCTAGCTGGTAGAAATAGTTTACTGGAAGTGGGCCTTTGGAGCTTGTAATCCAGCAGTAGTTACTGCCACTGTCTTCTTCTTTGGCCACCCTGGTGAATGACTTCCCACCCTACATGCTCATACCACCGTCAATGTCCCCATGACTTTCCTGCTATGACGGACTAAGGGCCGTTGTGACTATGAGCCAAATACGCCTTTCTTTCTTTCTTTCTTTCTTTCTTTCTTTCTTTCTTTCTTTCTTTCTTTCATTTGTTTTGTCAGTTATCCTTTCACAGTGATGAAAAGTAATGCAGGGACAAACATGTTTCCTTCATCCCTGACTCTTTGGGTCCTATTTTATGAACCACCAGTTAGAGGTTGGCAGGCATGGCATCTTACCTGGAAGTGTTTCGGTCTGCTTTAGAAACAGTCCCAGCAAAGGTACTCTGAGGGAAGTCCAGGAAGAAAATGGCCCAGGAAGTGCTACTTAAGGTATGACTAGTCCACACATCTCTTCCTGTGGGAGGCTGAGAGGTCCTCGTGCTCGCAGATAAGCACTAGGGGAACCAGGACTGTTAAACACACAGGGCTGTCTGTTCAAAGGGAAACATGTATGACCTGTTTTCTACCCAGGAGGCTGGGAGCGGACATTGTTTATAGCCTGGTGACTTCTCACTGTCTGTGTGGCTGAGACCACAGCAGATCCTTGCTCCACCCTTACCGTCATGAGCTTATCTTTCTCAGTCAATCGATAGAAGCCATCTTTATGGAAGATGTCACCTTAATTTACAAAGAGTTTAATGTAGTCACGCCTTAAGTTTCACTGTGCACACGGGGGTTGAGATATTTGTCACCAGAAAAGAAAAATTTTCACCAAATTGTGCTGTTCTTAAATATGTCTAAAGCAAACTACTCAGAGTCAGGCTTTCGAAGTTTGAACCAACACTAGCTACTGAGCCATGTTGAACAGAACAATCTTCTTATCTCCCACAAATTGTTACTCTGCTGGCCTTGGTGATTACAGGGGCCACCCACCCTTCCCACGCCTGAATTATTTATTCATTGTTGATCAGAGACAGACCTATGGATTTGAGAGTGTAAGTTTTAGGTTTGCTGTATCATGTTTTCCCTTGCAGTGCTGGAGATGAACCTAGGGTCCTGAATATGTTTGGCAAGCACACTACCACACAGGTAGACCCCTTACCTATCTCCTTTGCTTGTTGAATGTGCTACATTTTATTTTATTTTGTATGTTTACATTATTTTTTCTGCGAATTCGCTGTTATTTTATATTATAAACAACATTTGTCTTTGACTGGTGTGGAACATGGCGGGGGACACAGCCAGGCTTTCAGCACACTCTGAACAGCACTGATCTAGAGCAATGGCTGTCTCCACATCATAGATGAAGAAACCAAGGCACAGAGAACACACGTAACTGAGACACATGAGTCAGAGTATTCCCATCATCTGGTGTGCTTTAACATCTAGACCCTGCTTCCTCCCCAGAGGAGGTGCCGGGGGCATGGGACCATGAAAGTTTATTGTTTAAAGACTTAGTCTCACAAACAAATGGTCTATAAAAATAGCAGGCAGCAAAGCAAAGCAAACATATTTCCTTGGAAGTGCATTAGCAGAACTTAAAAAAGCAAGTTTCGACACATCAAACTACAAAATATTCTTTCCCTACAAATAGTTGTGGTCTTTTGTCAGAAAGGAATGCCAGAAAACACAAAATGTTACATTTAAACTTCAAATGATGATTGTATTCTGCACTTAAAGAAGTAGACAGTTGATGGCATTGTGATTTTTTGAAGCTAATAGTCACCAGTGTACTGGGTAAGCAGTCTATAGAATACTGCAGATCCCTGTGAGCAAATACTGTGAAAATTCAGAGAAGCCTAAAGACAAGACTTGAATGGTCCCATTGGGAGAAAATGGTGAAGAAAGTGAATATGTCAGTGATGATTTGAAGATTCATTGTAGCATTTTATCAGTAGACACTTACAGTTCTTCAGCCAGTGACAATGCTCTCTGCTCAGGAAAGACAATGCTCACTATAAACACACATGGTCAAGTCCTTAAATGCCTTTGTGTGAGTGATCCTGTGGGTCTACTTGAAACTCTCTTCCAGCTAACAACAATGACTTGTCATTTCCTGCTCTCAATGGGCTCTTACTCGCCTCTGTGTCTTTGGTCCTCAGATTCTTTTCAGAAAACATTTAATTTACTCCCCTTAAAAGACGAGTCCTTTTTGTCTTTTTTTTTTTTTTTTTTTGGTTTTATGAGACAGGGTTTCTCTGTATTGTTTTGGAGGCTGTCGGTCCAGCCCGGCCTCGAACTCACAGAGATCTGCCTGCCTCTGCCTCCCAAGTGCTGGGATTAAAGGCGTCCACCACCACCGCCCGGCGTCCTTTTTGTCTTAAACTTTAGTTCACTAAAAGTTCGGCTGCCTCAGAAAGTCTTTTCTAATGAACCCCATGTAACTCTGACTCGGTCATCTCCTTGTGACCCTAGACTGTATATTTCCATTCTGTATTTCTATGTAGTTGTGTTTTGTTTTGTTTTTATTGTCCATGCTTTTAGCTCTGCAGTGTTTGTGTGCATGTGTAGCATGGAATATATATAATGTCCACGTGTATATGTGCAGTGTGTAATGTGTATATGCACTATGTACAGTATATAATGTACATGTACATGCAGGCATACATGTGTATAATGTATGGCATGTATATGCAATGTGTGCATGTAGTTTGTAAGGTATGTGTGCATGTAGACATATGTCAAGGAGTAAGATTTTGTGAAATGATAAAGCACAACTTGTGTGTGTGTGTGCGTGTGTGTGTGTGTGTATGTATGTGTGTGTGTGAGTGTGTGTGAGTGTGTGTGTTTGTATCAGGTCATGGTGAAGTTGTGAACCACACCTTATCAGAATCCAGTCTCCCTATGCTGTGGGCTCATTGAGAGCAGAGACAATTCCCTCCCTCTAGTAACATCAGTATGCTGGCCATGTAAGTGTGACCTTGGGCAACTCTCATTGGACAGCTGAGGGGATTAAACTGGATGATAACCACAAACTGCAGGGCTCTTGTGAGGAGTTTAGCACAGAAACCTTTTAGTTTCTTTACATTTTATTTTACATGTATGGGTGTTTTGCCCACAAATATGTTCATGCACCATTTGCATGCCAGAAGAGTGTTAGATCCCCTGTAATTGGAGTTACAAACAGTCGTGAGTCATCATGTGACTTCCAGAAATCCAAGGTAGATCTTCTGGAGGAGCAGCCAATGCTCTGAACTGGGGGGCCATCTCTGAGGCCCAGGAACCTTTTAATTTTTGTGTGTGATTCTAGCACAATGCTTAATAGGTGCTGACTGTCTTTGTTGCCATGATGTAGTGGTGACTTGAGAGAAATGGCCCACGGTTGTCCTTCTCAGATAGACAAACGGTCATTAAAGCCTACACTGGTAGTTAGGCTAGGCCTGTCTTCCACCACCATCCTCCCTGTGCTAATGGCACTGATGTTAGCGAAGCTTGTGTGCACAAAGTCATTCTGCTTCCCCATATTCCTTTAGTCATGGAGCAAGACATTGTCATCATCATAGAAAAATAACAATAATTTATAGTAATAGAGTACAGCAATGGTAACTAGCAATGCTGAAAGCTAAATATGGAACCACATATTCTACATAGTTTTCTTTTTTGTGACAAGATTGCACTGTATAGCCCCTGATGGCTTGGAACTCACTATAGAGGGAGGCTAGGCTATCTTCAAACTCAGAGATCTGCCTCCGTCTCCCAATTAAAGGCATGTGCTACCACACTAAGTTCAATTTTTAAAATTGCATGTATTCATTCATTTATTTATTTGGATGGGGCGGCAGTCTACCACAGAGTGCAGGTGGAGGTCAGAGGACAGCTTGTGGGAGTCAATTCTCTTCCATCACACAGATTCTGGAAACTGAGCTCAGGTCATCAGGCTTGGCCGTCAGCACCCTTGTCGGCTGAGACATCTCTCCAGTCCTACGCTTAGTTTTCACTTAACTTCAGAACAATTCTGCCATCAAGACAGACCACATAAACTCAGGGATCAGAGAAAACCTCTTCTTCAAGGCCTACTTAGAGCTTCAAACCATCTGAAGCAATGTATTAAACTAGATACGAGTCCAGGCACCATGTGACGAGAGGCTGCACGTCTGCGAATCCGGCGCGGCCCACAGTAGAGACCTCATTGCTGCTCCTTTAGCAGTTAGCTTCTTTTTGACCAATTACGACAAAAAGCAGAGAGATGGCTCCTAAATCTTCCGTGGCTCAGTACACCCTATCCACATTTTCCTCAGTGTGATGACGTTCCCATTTTCTCACGCTGCCACACACATGAATTGCAAAGCAAGTCTAGGCAGGAGTTCAGACTCAGTTCCTTTGCTGTGACAGCTGGTCATTCTTACGCAGAAACTTGGTTGTAGATACATTATTGTCATTTCTAGGATAACAATTGCTCACACAATTTGACTTCTCTCCATAAAAAAAAAGACCCAGTGCTTTCAGCAATGGGATGGATCCACAAGCTGTAGCCCAGCCATCAGTCAGAAATGTTATCTCCATTTTGCCACGTAACTACCCTCCTCTCTCACCCTCCCTTTTGACATATATTCTCTAAGCTGTAAATTACACATTCGCTATTTCTTTTCTAATTCTTGTTTGCTATTGATTTTGACTCTAATCTGATTTTATCCACATAAAAATATCAGGCAAGCTGCATCATGTAGTTTAACTTGTATCCTGCCTCTAGGGCCAGATTTGTTTTTATTTCATTTATAGCAGGATAAGTTCAATCACTTATAAGTTTTTTTATGCCCTTAGCATTCTCTGTTACACTTCTGTTTTCATATGAAGAGAGAAGACCAGAAGAGGAGAGAGAGAGAGAAAGAGAGAGGAGAGAGAGGAGAGGGGTGGAAAGGGAGAAGAGAGAGGGAGATGAGAGATAGAGATGGAGAGAGAGGGAGAGGAGGGGGAAAAGGGAGAGAGGAGAGATGAGGGAGAGAGAGAGGAGAGAGGGGGAGGCAGGGAGAGAGGAAGAGAGAGGGAGGGAGGGAGAGAGGGGGAAAGGGAGAGAGGAGAGAGAGGGGGAAAGAGGGAGAGGGAGAGAGAGAGAGAGAGAGAGAAAGGGAGAGCGAGGAAGAGAGTGAAGAGAGGGAGAGAGAGGTGGGGAAGGAGGGAGAGAGGTGGGGAAGGAGAGAGAGAGGGAGGGAGGGAGGGAGAGAGAGGGAGATGCATGTCAGGGATCAGTCATCATTACTCAGGCGCCTGTATGTTCACAGGAGGTGAATGGGAAAGGACCTGGAATCAGGACCCTTGAAAGCTCAGCTTCCTAGACTGATTTGCCTTGCTGTCTGTAGCATTAGACAAACCATTTCACTTTGCACCTTTGTTTCTTCTTTGAGGGATGAACTAAGAATACTTCTTCAAGCCAGGAGGTGGTGATGCACACGTCTTTAACCACAGCAGAGGCAGGCAGATCTCTGTGACTTTGAGGCCAACCTGGTTTACATAGTGAGTGCCAGGACACAAAGAAACCCTGTCTCAAAAAGAAAAAGAAGAAGAAGAAAAAAAAAGAATATTTCTTCAAGGTGTGTGCAGCGGCACATACCTTTAGTCCCAGTACTTAGGGAGGCAGAGGTAGGTGTATCTCTGAGTTTGTGAGATTTTTCCCCCCCAGGGATTAGTGAAGCTACCATACCAAAAGGCTTTACAGAGCACACATAAACATTGCTCTCAGTGAGGAAATATGAAGAAATTAATATGTGTTTTAGTGCTCCTGCCCCCCCACCCCCAAATCCTACTTCTAACACTGATGTTTGTCACTTCATTTTAGTGTCCCTTAGCTGAATGAACCATGAGACAGTGTGCAGGGCTGACTGTGGAACCGAGAGTGCATGTCTCCAGATAGTCGCGTTTGAAGGTGCCCTGGCTGAAAGGAGGCTGCCTTTCACTGTTTATTTTAATTAATTGAGATGACGCAGCCCGCTCCGCAGCCCAGGATGACTGCCTCAGCTTGGTGTGAGCCACTATGCCCAGCCTTCCTGCAGAGTCTGAAACTCTTCTTCAAGGAAATCACCCAGCTTCGGGAATACAAGAAAATATTGTTTGCATGCTCTGTTTCTGTTCAAACAAATTTGGACTTACCCAGTTTAAGCATCCACACTGCTCATCACAGATGTGTCTGAATGACTCTCTCTTCCAAATAAACCATCAAAAGACAAAGTTTTCCCATCACCTAGAAAATACAGCAGGTTGTGCTACAGGCCACGAGGCGCTTACAGAAGGAAGGTTCCTAAGGTAACACCTCACTGGACTAAATGTGCATTTCCTCTGAGGGACCACTTGAAAGGCCCAGCCCAACTTTTGTCATGTCTTAAGATATTTATGAAAAGATTAATTGCAGCATGTTAGCATCACAGAGATGATGGGGGATGCCCTTCTGCATATATGTTTCTCTTATTGGTTGATGAGTAAAACACTGTTTTGGCCAATAGCCAGTAGAGGCATGAAGATAGGCAGAACTAGGAGATGAGGAAAATTCTGGGAAAGGTAGGCAGAGAGGCACCTTGAAGGGACACCATGTAGCCACCAAAGGAGAAACAGGTCTGAACATTCTCTGGTAAGCCAAGACCATGTGGAAATACTTAGATTAATAGAAATGGGTTAATAATTAAGACAGAGCTAGCCAATAAGAAGCCCTAGGCATCGGCCAACACTTTTATAACTACTCTAGTGTCCATGTGCTTAGTTGGGGCTGAGAAGGGCCGTGGGACCTGGCAGGATAAGAAAACTCTAACAATGCACATTGTATCTAGCTCCTCTTATCACAGCTGGTCTTGTTCTGGAACAAGTAGCAGGCATTCATTGGGAAGCAATTGTCACTTAGTGTTAAGCCTTTGGGAGGTTAAATAGAAAAAGAGTAGTTAAAATAATATGGAGGATATACTTTTTCCCCAAATGTAAACAGACTCTAGCTATGGCAACCTTTGAAATGCATATTTCACTAATCTAATGCCTTCAAAAGAGATAACTTTATAGTTTCAGCATTTCATGTACTCATTTTTAAACTCGAAAAGAAAGGCACTGGCAAATAGGAGAAAAGTTAAACTGACTGCCTTGACCAATGAGCCCTTGAGCAATGGATACCCAGTGAGTGACTATGGAGAGGTAGTTTGTAAGGCTTAAGGGTTCTTCACATGTAAGTGACCATATCCTGAGGTCACTGAATAGAAGCAAAGGATCCAAAAATATATGTTCAACTTCCGATAAATGATTAAATTGACTATTGTTTTCTCTAACCAAGGATTTCCCGTGTGCCAAACATTATGCCAAACACTGTGCCAAGCACTGGAGGTCCCACTCTGGACAGATGTTCCCCATGCCTCCAGGATGGTTATCGTCACAATAGCTTTGCAGAGGAAGTAGAGTGTATTGTTTTATGATATAGCACTATAAACAGTCGTAGGAGACAACGTCCACTGAAAAGTCCTCTCTGAAGCTGTTCCTTCATCTGGGGTAAAAAAAAAAAAAGTGCTGGTCAAAACCACAGTTTCTTAGTTAGCATATGGTTCTTAGCAGTTTACCTAGAAATGAGGAACAGAAATCAGAAGAGAACCGGTGACTGACGGTAAAGCAGTTCATAAGGAAGAAACCTGGGACAGCTGTCAGTATACCAGAGCTAGGCTAAGATTTCAGGATGCAGAGGCCGAGTCACCCTCTCAGCAAGGCATCTTTATTATGGTTTTAAAGTGCCCAGGCCACTGGTGGAACCAGTTAAAGCTGTTTATACAAACCTTATTGGAGAAAGGCCAGAATAGTAAGATAGTAAGAGGGAAAGCAACCATAGCTACGTTTAGATTGGGGCAAAGACCTAGCTAGTACAGTTTGTGTATATTCCTGCAACTGTCGCCTGGGTACTTTTTTATTAAAAGAGGGAGTGACCAAGGCATCCCAGGCAATGGCATTTTGGGAGCCTCGGAATTTGAACTGTCTGGATGCAGAAAGCGCCTATCAAACTGTGATCCAGTATGTGGGCAGGGATTTTTGTCTGTCCCTCATTGCTCTGTCACAGGTGCTCAGCTTAGCAGGACTCAGGGTTCTTCAGTGAATGAATGGAAAGCAAAAACAACAAATGGTGCCGATACTCACATACAGGAAAGTAAGAAAATGTAAGTGGTGAGACTTTAAAAGTAGAAAAAGATCATTTGAATTAAGTTTATGGAAGGAAGCTACAAAGCTAGTGTTCTGTGTATATGTGTGTGTGTGTGCACACATGTGTGTACATGTGTATGTGGGTATGAATGCCTCTCTTCTGTGTGTGTGTGTGTGCGTGTGTGTGCGTGCACTCATGTGTATGTGGGTATGAACGCCTGTGTGTGTGCACAAACCAAAGTGTCAGTTATGAGTCCTTCTCTGTGGCTCTTCCTTATTCTCCTGAGGTGGAGCTCTCACTGAACTGTAAAAGCCAGGCTGGCCACCATCAAGATCCAAAATCTCCCTGTTTTCACCCCCATAGCATAGCACAGAGGTTATAGGCATGGACTTTTTTTTTATTATTATTTGTAGTTACTGAGGATTTGAACTCAGGTATTCATTCAGGCCAAGCAAGTGTTGTTATGCACTTAGCCATCTCTGCAATCCCCAAAGCTAATATTTTATAGTAACAAAATTAGTATAAAACACATGGGAATAATTCACTTAGCATGTTGTCTGTAAAATCAAGTATTGAAATTGCAAGGCTATTAAAAAGGAAATTATGTTACATTATGTTCCATTTGGAGTCACAGATGCCAAGTGCAAGATAACTAATTTCTTACTTTAGAGTGGCTGCCACAAGACAGTCAAAGGATGACTTTTTTTTCTTTGTCTGTGATATCACTACAAAGCCACAGTTTGGAACCTATCTGTCATGTGGTGGGTACCCTCACATCTGTAGTTTGGTGAGTCTATATGAAACAGTTGTCCCCCTACTTGGAGATCATGCTGCCCGTGTTGAGTTTTCACCTGCATTTTCCAGAATTGCTGAGGACCAGTGCAGAACTCTCCTCCAAATGTCATGTCTGTAGGTGGCATCTACTGCCCCAAGTTCTCACGACCATGTGGCTCTGTGATGCTCAGGCTGTTGAATGGATTTTAAGTAGAGGCCACATGATCTCATAAGCACTTACCACTGAGTTACCCAGTTTTTGAAGTTGATCTGCCAGTTTCTGAGGTTGATCTGCCAGCTCTCTGGCTTCTAACATACCTTGTCATGTAATGCCATTTTAACTTGTACAACCACCTTGGGCTATTTCCTGTCCCAGTGCTTGGTGCCAGTTTAGCTTGGTTTATGTAGGAACTGGGTTGGAAGAGTGTTCTGCTAGAAAGCAATTCCTCAGTATGGATAAAATGATTTAGGAAAGACCTTAGACAGTGAAACCTCCAGTGTTATGTTAAAGCTACCTGTCTATCAAAGACAGAGCAGAGTCAGTTTCCTACCCAGTTAATAGCATTTATTGTGACAATATTCTGTAGTATGTGAAGTCTTATCTATTCTTATGTCCTGAGTGTAACCTCTACTAATTGTTTTAGGCCATATTTTCAATTCCTTTATGATGCTTCTTCAAAACTCAAGAGAATCTGGAAGTGGAGGAGAAAATCTCCAAACATGGAGCATTTAGGAAACTGGGCACATACCAAATTCTAGGCACCATATGAGACTTGGGGGAGAAAAGAGAGAACTTAAAAGTGGTATTACTTAGCATGCAGCTAGGTAGGGACCAGCGAGAGATACAGAGCAAGGAAACATCTGTGAAAGAATGTCCAGCGTGCAAAGCTGACATGGGCGGGGTGATTGATCAGCTGTGGGCATGAGGAGGAGTAGGGTATCCACCCGACTGTCAGGTAAAGAGATGGGACAGACAGACATTCCAGGAAGGGAGAACAGATGACACAGTCATGAAGGAGTCAAGCAGTGCCGAGTGACTGGGGAATTCCAAACAACCCAGCTATGCTGATCACAGAGTTTGTGAGGAATGGAAGGAGGGCTCATGTCACTTAGATATGGATTCTGGTTTTGAGTGTGGAAGGTGGCAACTTTAAGGGTATACTGGGGTGACTCTCGGCCTGGCCCGTCTTGGGGTGCACCGAGGTCGTGAGGGCAAGTGCTGTTTAAATAGGTGAAGGACTCTGCAGTCTCTCTGTGACCATGTATAACTGCAAGAGGCGTCCTCTAGGTTTTTGTTTTGTTTTTTATGTGCATGGATGTTTTGCCAGCATGTATGTACACCATGTGTGTGCAGTGCCCAAGGAGGACAGAAGAGGGCGTGGGATCCCTACAGATGGTTGTGAGCCACCATGCGGGTGCTAGGAATCGAACCCAGGTCCTCCAGAAGAGCAGCCAGTGCTCTTAACTGTTGAGCCCTCTCCTTCTGAGCTCTTAACTTTGTGCTTATGTGCACATGCCTGTGGGTACACATGCATGTGTGTGCACATATATGTGTGTATAGACCAGAAGTCAGCACGGGTATCTTCTCTAATTGCTTCTTCAGCTTAAGTTTTGAGGCAGAGTCTGACAGAACCTGGAGCTCATCAGCTGATGAGACTGGCTGGCCAGCATGCCCTGGAGATCCTGTCCTCACGGCCCCAGCATGGGGAATGTGGACTTGCAGGTCTTCACTTTTGTATGGCAAGCATTTTGCTCAAGCCGTCTCCCCAATCTCACTCAGCATTAGAGGTTTTTAATGTTAATGTGCTCTCTCTCTCTCTCTCTCTCTCTCTCTCTCTCTCTCTCTCTCTCTCTCTCTCTCTCTCTCTCTCTCTGTGTGTGTGTGTGTGTGTGTGTGAAGGCCAGAGGGCATCCTCATGTGTCACTCCTACGGAGTCATCCACTTTGTTCCCTACACTTGGAGCTAGCCAGCCAGGCTAAGCTAGCCAGCATACCCTGGTAACTGGGATTCTAAGTGCTCACCACCACACCCCACCTCTTATGTAGGTTCTGGGAATTGAACTCCGGTTCTCATGTTTGCAAGGCAAGTACTTTAACCCACTGAGCTACTTCCCTGGGTCAGCGTTTTAGGTTTTTGTTTGTTTGTTTGTTTGTTTGTTTGTTTGGTTTGAGACAGGGTTTTTTTTGTGTGTAGCTTTGTCTGTCCTGGAACTTGTTCCAGGCCGTAATTCAGGCTGGCTTCGATCTCACAGAGCTCTGACTGCCTCTGCCTCCTGAGTGCTGGGATTAAAGGGGTGCGCCACCACACCTGGCAGTCTTACAGATTTTAAAGGGCAGTATATATTTTCTCTTGAAACCTTCATCCATTCCACAATTTGAGTGATGAATATTGATACACAAAGACAATATGACTTGCTAACCACTGGAATGTAGTCAGGACCCAGATTATTTATGAAAACAAATGATGATTCTTTCTTTGTGGGCATTAGTCCTACTTTGTTTTGTTTTGTTCTTGTAAGCTGGGATCACTTTTTATCACCTTATAGAACTGTTCATAGTCATTTATCTTGAGTGATTAAATGAAAAGGTGTAAGTTTCCTATAGAATCTGAAACAAAATATGCTCTCAATAAATGATTATTGTCCAGCCATGTCTGTTAGACATTAGATATATTTAAAATTTTTAATTAACTTACCGTGTGTGTGACCAGTTGGGAGGGCACATGTGCCACAGTACATGAGTGGAGCTCAGAGGATAACTCTGGGGAGCCCATTCTCTCTTTCTACCTTTTTTTTTTTTTTTTTTTTTTTTTTTTGGTTTTACGAGACAGGGTTTCTCTGTATTGTTTTGGAGGCTGTCGGTCCAGCCTGGCCTCGAACTCACAGAGATCTGCCTGCCTCTGCCTCTGGAGTGCTGGGATTAAAGGCGTGCGCCGCCACCACCACCCGGCTCTTTCTACCTTTATGTGGGCTCTGGGAACAGAACTTAGGTCACCTGCCTTGTACCATAATACCTTGTACACACTGAGTCATCCTGCTAGCTTTGGACATTAGATATTTTTAATGCACTTGATATAATAAATCTGTAGTTTTGTGAATTTATTCCTAATGCTGTCAACTGTCTACTCTGTCACATTTGATTGATTCTTTGTTTACAAATGACTGTAATCTGTTTATACTTGTTTGTATGCTTTTAACGTTTCTGACTAAACTTTTTTAAAAGATTATGATGTCTACTGCTAGTAATCATTAGGTGAAAAATCGCCCCTTTGAACAGTGTCTGTTGGGCATGTGCTACTCAATACATGTGTGCTGGGTCCCACTCTCCACGGAATAAATAATTAATAGCTCCTAACCAAGGCCTTTGACTTTTCAGCATTTAAACCTCTTTATTCTCATTTTGGACTTCTAGAGAAGGGCTGTGCAAAAGACATGTAATGTAGGCCAACTATATAAGTGTACATTCCTTAGCAGCTACACTTGAAAACTCAAAGCAGTGCTGAAATTAATTTTAATAACATATTTTTGTTAGCTTAATATATCAAAATATTTGCATTTTAATATGCAATCCATGTCCATTGATGAGACATCCATCTTATATCTTTTATTATCCTACTCTTTAAAACATGTGCACTTGGTACTTATAGTACAGCCTAACGTAGTGCTATGTTGTTTGTGTGTATGTATGTTTGTATGTGTGAGAGGAGGAGAGGAAGAGAGAGAGGGGAGGAAGAGGGAGAGAGAGGAAGAGAGAGAAGAGAGAGGGGGAGAGGGGAGAGAGGGGGGAGAGAGAGAGTGGTGTTGTGTTTGTGTATGACCTGGAGCTAAGCCAGACTAAGCATTCCTTCTTTCCTCCCCTCCCGCACACAACAGGGGGTTATTTATTTATTTATTTATTTATTTGGTTTTACGAGACAGGGTTTCTCTGTATTGTTTTGGAGGCTGTCGGTCCAGCCCGGCTTCAAACTCACAGAGATCCTCCTGCCTCTGCCTCTGGAGTGCTGGGATTAAAGGCGTGTGCCACCACCGCCTGGCCAATAGGGGGTTATGGTCAGAGTAGTCATACCTTACTTTTTGCGTGATGTTTGGTATTTAAACTCAAGTCTTTGTGTTTACCTAACAAGATCTCTTCTCTGCTGAGTCACCTCCCCAGACCAGAGGTGATGCATCTTCATTTGAAATACTTGATCTGGCTTAGATTGCAGAAAATCTGAATTTGAAAAGTAGGTCCCAACAGTTATAGTCTTTCTAAATAACATAAATATGTACAAATACTGAATCAAATTGGTTTTCTGAATTTAAATTATTTATGGTAAAAATCAATGAAAATTAAATTGACTTGCCAAGTGCTTAGGAGCCAAGGGTAGCTAGTGCCCATAGTATCCACCAGTATAGGCATTGAAAAGTTTCTTCCATGGGGCTGATGGTCAATAACACTCTTTAGTCACTGTCCATGTGAGTTTGGCACTTTGTAGATCCTCATTTCTCGTTTCATCACAACTTGAGGCCTTTAAAGCCCACTGCAGTACAGCAGAAGCTTCTAGTCACATGCCACATTTTGTTAATAGCCATGAAGAGAATCGCTAAAACCCTAAAAATATTCCTTTTTGCCATTTCCATGTAGTCATAGCTGTAAGAAGCTATACATGACAATTTTGCTTGCAGACATTTTCATTATTGAGGACTAAGGTTAAACAGTTTTGATCCTGTCCCAACCTTTTATGCCATTTGAGAGCAGAAGAGATCACACCAGGTCATATAAAACAGAGGTGTTGTTCATTCCCCCTATGAAAAGTGCATATTCACTATATACCAAGCCCAGGCCTTCGGGTAGTACCATAAATTAAATGGCATTTTTAAAAGGCAGAGTTATTTCTCATCTATCTTATTAGATAGAATCATAGATCTGGGTCATTTGAAAATGATTCCCTTTGAGTGTAGTTCCATAGCTGTGAAACCTGCTCAGGGTTGTCTTTTAATAGTATTAAATAATGGTCACTCAGTTTCAATATTTGAGCAAAGAATAGCGGAGGTAGCTGAAAGAGTTTTCTGTTTGGCAGTCACTGGGCCTGGCTCCCAGGTCCCCCCTTTGAGTTCTGTCTCTAATTAGCCTTATCCCTTACAGGGGTGAGCTCATAGGTCCTGTGACTGGTGCAAGATTGAACAACATTTCCCTATATCCCTGATATGTCATTCTGTGTCTCACTAACCCCATGCAGCTATGATTATGAGCAGGTCAATTCAGCGAAAGTTTGTGAAACATAAACAAATGTGCCTGCCAGGGTCACCGAAAGGATGAGGACTTAGATGTTAGGTGAATACCCTCCAGCCAGTGAAATCCAAGCTATGGATAGAAGAAACGATGCCCAACCCTGTGGGCGGAGCTTTGTCTCAGATAGTTGTAACATACCGTATTTCTGTGTTAGCAGTGTTCAGCGTGGCTGCTGTGTGAGTGGCCTTCTACTGATCACATCAGAAAAGCACAAGCTCATGCCTCAGTATACCTTGGAGAACCCAGATTTCTGAAGTGTGACATTCCCAGGGACACACTGTAGTTCAAGCTGTGGCCTTGCGGTTAGTTCCAAACCCTGGGTGCTACTTGAGTGGTAGCAGAGACCACCAAAGGGGTCTTGTGATTTTCATTTGCTTTGTGGAACTGAGAAATGTTTGCAACATAGGATGCTAGAGAAATAAATACACAGCTGGTGTTATGGAAGTGACTACACACCCGAGTGAGAAACATATATATTCCCTCAAGATATGTGTTTGTTATTTTTAGGCCCATGTTTTAAGGGTCAAGTGTTAAAGGTTTCAGAAACAATTTTTAATGAGTCAAGATAAAAACCATCTGGTGTAGGGAATTTTTCCTTCAAATGGATGCACTGAAGAAAGAGAAAGAATTTCCCATTGTCCCAAGATTCCCGCTTGAGGGTGAAGTAAGCCATTTGACAAATCCATCAATCTTATCCCATCTAACTCTCCTTTTATCTTCATGCCCATCCACGAAGGAATGTAGAAAAAACAACAACAACAAAAAAAAAAACTGGAAAGAAAAGGAATAGCGAGACTCGGCAAGGTTTGTAACCTAGAGGCTGTGTGTGCAGGACATCAGAATAAGGGCAGGAACATATAGCGTCGGGACAAAGTACAACACACTCGATGTACACAGGACCCAGAGAGGCAGGTGGATGGAAGGGCCAGCAGGAAGAGTTCCGGGCCACAATCGGAGACAGCCTTCTACTCTCCCCAATAAACTGGCCTAAGTGACACTTCCTTGTATCCCAGGAAGTGACGATGTAGACACCGTGATTCCCAAGTCTCGCCCACTCCAGGGATGCTGTGGGGTGCGGGGAGCCCTCTTCTTCCACGCGCTTTCTGGGCCAGCTCCTTACAGGAGGCTTTTGTGCCTTTTGTCCGGTCCTGACCCTGAACACCAACCTCGGGGCCAAAGGGGGCGACAATTTCAGGATGGTACCCAGAGCTCCCTCCAGTGACACACACAAAACGCATTGTACAAGGCGGGGGGCGGAGGGGATTGTGACTTATTCGCACCCACGCGTCGTGCCCCCCAGTGCCCGTTTCAAAGCCACCCAAGAATCAAAATCAGATCTCGAGACTGCGGAGGTTCCACGGGGCCAGCCCGACGGGCGGGTGGGGCGAGTCCCTCCTGAAATCCGGCCGGGCTGGCGGAGGCGGCCCCGCATCCCTAATGAGGGAATGAATGGAGAGGCCCCTCGGCTGGCGCCCGCCCACCCGGCGGCGGCCGCCAAGAGCCTCGGGGCGCTGCGTGCCGCGCCCGCCGCTCGGCGCGCACCGGCTCGGGCCGCGGAGGGCTCCGGCTGAGCGCGGCGGGGACGGCGCGGAGCGGCGCGCGGGCTCGGGGCCGCGGGGCCCGGCGCGGATGCGGCGGCGGCGGCGGCGGCGCTCACCTGAGGCGGCGCGCGGGGGGCGCTGTCAGGGCCGCGCTCGCCCGGCGCCGCACTGAGGCGGCTCCCGGGCGCTCGCCCGCCCTCCAGCCAGCCCGCGCGCGGCCCGTCGCGCCCGACCGGCGTCCCCGCAGCCCGGCCCCCGCGTCCTCGCCCGCCTTCCCGCCCCGCGGCCTGCGGGAGCCGCGCGCTCCCCGGTGCGGCCTGCTCGCTCGCTCTCTCGCCCGCCCGCCCGCGCGCGTCCTCCCGCCCGCCCTCGCCGAAGCCCTCCGCGGCCCGCGACCCGCCGGAACCCCCGGCCCGACCCCGCCGCCCGCGCAAGATGTCGGCGCGGACGCCATTGCCCACGGTGAACGAGCGGGACACAGAGAACGTGAGTCCCCGGAGCCTCCAGCGCGGCCACCTGGAGGAGCCCGGCCTGACCCCTACCCCGTCCTTCCCCTCCCCACGCGGGGAGGCCGGGGCCGCCCTCTGCTCAGGGGTGGTCCTGCCTGAGGGAGTGGGGAGAGGATGGAGGGCAGAGGGTGGGCGTCCAGGGGTGGCTTCGTGACGGCCCCAGCGTTCTGGACTCCCCCACACCCGAGTGAATGGATGCTTGGCGACAGCCCACGAGCCAGCCGAACCTCTTACGCCGTGGCCGTCCTGGGATCTTTCAGCCCTTTGCTTTTCTGGATCTTTTGAGTCCTTTGCAAACATACACCCCCACCACCACACCACACCACACCCGCACTGCCCCATGACTTTGCTTTTTGTAAAATCAGATCCACAGCGGGGGTGGGGTGGGGGACATGGGCGCCTTAGGGATAAAGAAGGTAATGAAGTAGAGGGTGTGTGTGTGTGTGTGTGTGTGTGTGTGTGTGTGTGTGTGTGTGTGTGTGTGTCTTTATATCACTGTAATACTCTCAGTAGTGATGAGTGGAAGAATTTCACTTACAGCTTCTGTGGCCCCAGGGTGAGAGAGAAAATGTTTTAAAGCACCAGGAAGCCTACGGGCTTCTCTCTCTTCCTCCAATCTCACTGTGCATGACTCAGGGACAGGTTTTAAGTACCCCTCTTCCTTGGTGTGTCACCAGGTACATTTCTTTGAAGGGGAAGGAATTTTTCCTGTGTCTGATCAAGTTGCCCGCAGGAGTTTGTTGTTGTTGTTTCTTAATTTTTAAAAAATCAAGGTTGAGATGTTCTTGGTATTTGAACTCCTAAAAACTCAGAGAACAAGGCCAGCTGTATTTTCACCTTCTGAAAAGTGTGACCATCTGCGTCCCCGGGTGTGCAAGTGAAAGGTGTCTCTCTGAGGCTGTTGCAGAGCCCTTCCCGCCCCCTCCCCCCAGGCTCCAGAGGGTCTGCTCTGATTGCCCAACAAGTTTTCAGGAGCTAGGGGGTTCTAGGTTTTGGTTGGCTGCCCAGAGCTGCCTGGTTGTCCACTGACCTCATTCAGTTCTCCAGTGCTCACTGTACTAGGGCCTTCTTAGGGGAGGTAAAGTAAAAACCCTGAGGGGCTTTGGGGTTCTGAGACAAAAGACAGGCAAGCTCACTTTTTGAAATGTTGAACGAGAGACATAAGCACGGTGTTTAATCGAGGGATCCGGGGGATCACAGAAACGTCGGGCAATTATTTGAAGGGGAAAGGATGAATTCTACCAAGACCGTTGTTAGAAGAGCCAGGGAGATGTTGGGGATGGATGCTTTGTCCTCTCCCGTGCCATACATTTAAAGCCATAAAGACACCGAGGCTGTCACCATCATACGTTATAGCTTAATTTGCATTGTAACTGTTGTTTCAGAACTGGAATTGCTGCCTAATTTTCTCTGGGAGGTTGAGGAAAAAGGTAAAGAATTCAGTGGAATAGATTTTTAAAGCCCAGGAATTAATTAAAAATAACCCTGTCATTCAGGAGTGAGAAAGTCAGACAGATGATGACCTTTGTTTCTAGTAGAATTCTGTGTGTGTGTGTGTGTGTGTGTGTGTGTGTGTGTGTTAACCTAGGAGTGGCAAAGCATGTTCTTTGGTTTTCGTCTTGGGTTTTCGAGTACCACACCTCTTTTTAGGCTGGTAGGACAGCGTGGCTTTATACAGACATGAGATGGCATTACAGAATTGTGCTGCACATGGCTTCACTCGTAAGAACAAAAGCAGAGCAAGGGACTTCAGAGCTAAGCGGTGTCAGCGGTACGAGTTTTGTCGTGCCTTCTGTCGTACATTTGGAGCGTTCATGTGCCTCTTTTCTGAATGTGTTTTTTCGGAGACTCTGCACGGTCTTGTTTCTACCGGGGCGTATAACCGTCTCCATTTAGCTTACTTCGTCTACATCCTAATTATCTCCCAATTGCCGTGGAAAATATCTACTCTGCTATGGCTGTTAATTAATCAATGAGTATGCACTTACCTCTGTGTTTTGAGCTGAAAGGGAATGTACAAGAGCCTAAGACAAGGCCTCCCCCTCCCCCACTAAGAGCTGAGGGAAGAAATAAATGCAATCCCAAATCGTGTACAGCAGAAGACTCTGTGTAGCTAGGTCTAAGTTGGCGTCTAAGTGTTCCGGTGTTTATCAGAGAGGCCACCACTGGAGGCTGTTAAATGACCACTGAAGTCGTAAATGGCACTACCCATGTTCCTTACCTCCCATCAGTGGAATAGAGTAACAAACTTACTTGTCAATGTGTGTGTTAATGCCAGCATGGTGGCCAAAATATTCAGATTTTAAGTGTGTCCATACATGACATATTGTAAAAATATCTATAAAAATGTTTACTTGTATGACTTATTAAAGCCTTCTAGGTCTTCGGAGTATTTAAGACCATAGCCAAGACACTTAGAAATTAAAATAAACAAATACAGTAATTAAAAAAATATATACCAAAGGTAACGTTTCTTTTTTTAATTTTTTAAAAAATGTACATAGGTGTTTTGCCTGCATGTATGTTTATGTGAGTGTCCAGTCTCCTGGAACTGGAGTTCTAGACAGCAGGGAACTGCTATGTGGGTGCTGGAAATTGAATCCAAGTCCTCTGGAAGAACAGTCAGTGCTCCTAACCACTGGGACATCTCTCCATCCCCCATAAACATTTCTTACACACACACACACACACACACAGCATGCATACGACATATTTTGTGTCCTTGGGAATATACAGTTTCTAATCTTTTCCCATGCCATGGATGCATGTTAAGATTTAAAATTCCAGGAAGGGGATGTGTGGCCCTGGTATCTAACCTCCTTCTCTGTGCAGTGGAGAAAGAATTGCTCTTGGTGAGCATTCGGTGTGCTCTTGGAGCAGTCTTCTTAGATGGTGGTTTGTGTGCACCTTGGCAATCGGCTTCATCAGGCTAGCTACAACAGAAAACAGCCATCCTTTGAAGGCAGTGAACACTTCAGTAGGTGAGGTAGAAAAGGCACGTCACAAAGTATAGAATTGCAAAGGGTGATTTTTAGGCTGTAAAGAGCAAGTCGAGGAAGATAGAAACATGTTTGAAAAAAGTGTTTATCTTTTCTTCTTTTTATTTCCTGTCATATTAATAAGTATGTTTCTCTCTTCGATGAAACAGTTTTGTAAGCTTATAAAGTTTGTAAGTTTGTAAGGAAAACCTCTGATGACATTCCGTTTGGTGGGTCAGCAATACCCTGGCTGGTTTCATGTGTTGAAAACAGTGCTGTGTTCCTTATTAGAGATGAGTGTAAAGAAAGCCAGTGTGATTAGTTCTTGGGATGCCTTAAAGTGATAAGGCTGAGTAGGTTCAAGAGCCTAGACTAGACCTTCTGCTGGCGTGTCTTTGCATAGGCCAGAACTGCATGTGGCAACTGTAAGGAGTCCCCACAGTGACTAAGGTGGCCAGCAGCAGCACGCTGCTCAGAGGCCATCACTGTTCCCAGACAAGTGGATTGCACGCATTCTCACTGCCCTTGGCTCTACTCGGGCTCCCTGCCTGAGTCCCAGTTCCTGTCCTGTCACAGTGCACTTGCTGCCGAGCTTGTCTCCTGTGTTGTCCTTGCCTGGTCAGTGACCGGGTAAGAGGTCAGTGCTGTAACATCCCCCTTTGAATCAGTTCGGTTATTACCAAACAAAGGGTAGACATCACAATACACTGCCCAAGACCGAAGGCCTCAGGTGGTCAAGTGACCTGCCCAAGGTCATAATAGGTTTCTGACCTCCTAAACTCTTGCTCTGCTCTGCCTCTTGCTTTTGGGGGGTGGTTTGTTTGGTTTCGACTTGGAGATTTAAAAAGAGCACACATGTCCCGTATGGGAGGAAGAACAGGATGTGCCTTTCTTAACTGCTTCTGGTCCTTCACCACTTAGTGGCCTGCAGTGCCGCGCCCTTCCCCCTTATCACACACTTACAAATCCTTTGTGGCTTGGCTTGCAGCGGTCATTCGGCAGGACTCCCAGGATCACCGCAGCCACCCTCGCTGGCTTTTGTATGAAGTCCCGGCTCATGATCTCCAGAGTGGGCGTCAGACAGACCTTTAACTGTCATTTCTCTATCTGGATGCTATTATTCAATCTTGTTTTGTTGCCCCCCCTTTGAATGTTTGTAGGCAGGTACCATAGCATGAGTGGTGGTCAGAGGATAACTTTGAGGAATCTGTCCTCTCCTCCCGCTGTGTGAATTGTAAAGATTAGACCGCCATGTCAGTGGCAAGGCTGTTACCGCCCCCAGACATCTCATTAGCCTTCTGGGTTTTCTGAAAGCCTACAATGTGCACAGTTAGCTATTTTGCTTGATTTTTCAAATAACAACCCTCATTACTCGTGTCTATCTGACGCTTTCTGTTGGAGCTGGTTTTCTTTCTCATGATGAGCATCCTTGGAAATTCTTTTGGTGAACCTGGGCGTGGTGGCATAAGCTTGTAAACTCAGCACTCAGGAGGTTGAGGCAAGAGGACCCCAAGTTTGAGATCAGCCTGTGCTATAAATAAAGACCTTGTCTCAAAAGGAGAAAAAAAGTTGTTTTGGTTGATGATAGCCATTTGTAATTTTGTTTTTTGTCTATGGAGACAGGGTCTCACTAGGTAACCCTGGCTGTCTTGGAACTCACTATGTAGGCTGGCCTTGAACTCACAGAGATCTACCTGTTTCTGTCTTCTGAGTACTGGTATTAAATGTGTGAGCCACTCTTCCTGTCTTGTAAGTTTCTTAAAATCTAAAAATAGTTTGCCTTTATTATTGGAAGACAGCTTTGCTCAGTCTGTAACTCTAGATTGTTGGTGTAATTTCTTTAAGGGGTCAGAAAATTGTATCATATTGTCTACTAACCACAGTTTCTGGTAAAAGTTGTCTGATAATTGGCAAGCTGTCATCTTTTCTTTTTTTAAACTAAAATATAATTAGATCATTTCTCCCTTTCCCTTTCCTTCCTCCCTGTGTGTGTGTGTGTGTGTGTGTGTGTGTGTGTGTGTGTGCGCGCGCGTTCCCGTATATAAATGCAACATGCAACATGCTTTGTCCATTTTGTATTACTTATA
Source organism: Mesocricetus auratus (assembly GCF_017639785.1). NCBI lineage: Eukaryota > Metazoa > Chordata > Mammalia > Rodentia > Cricetidae > Mesocricetus > Mesocricetus auratus. The sequence goes on from NW_024429266.1 coordinate 9,432,986, forward strand.
TGTATATGATTTGAGGACTGGCCTCTTGGTATTGAACACCAATTGGGGGACTCTTCCCGGGGGAAGACTATTCTTTCTCTCTCAGCATTCCTTATTTGCCTTAGTCCTTTGTTGTTAGGGCCCTGTGAGATTTCTCCCTGCCATATTGGCATGTCTGTTGGTGTCTGTCTCTTTAAGGTTCTCCTTTTTTGGTGTTGGAGTTTTACTGTAGGGTGTTTAGGTGTAGGTTTATTTTCATCCTGTTTGCATGTTTTCATAACTTCTGGGTGCCTCTCAACTATAAATTTTTATCACTCTTTTTCTTCTGGCCCCCCAGTGTCTTCCTTTCTTACGCTCACCTTGGCTCCCCAGATGCTTTACCTCGTAGATGGAGTTTCTTTCCCAGATGGACCCATGGCCGTTTAGTCCCAATGAACACACAGAGGTGGTCTATTAATTGTAAACTGTTGGCTGATGGCTCAGGCTTCTTACTGGCTAGTTATCTCTTAATTATTAACCCGTAACTATTAATCTATGTATTTCTACATGGCCTTATCTTACCGGAGAAGGCTCCAACATGTTACTACTTCAGCGGCTACATGACGTCTCCTAGCTGCCTCTCTCTGCATCCTCTCCCCAGCCTTCTCCTGGTCTGGTAGCCCCGCCTATCTTCCTGCCTGGCTACTGGCCAATCAGGGTTTTATTCATCAACCAATGAGAGAAACACATGCAGAAGGACGTCCGCATCATTATCATCGTCATCTTTGTTACTAGTGCATTGTTCTTCTAAATGATGAGCTGTGTAGCTGTTAAGTTCTGCCTTTGTAGACGCCTGGCTTTGATCAGCTGAGAAATGTGTCCACCATGGTTTCTCTGTGCCTTGGTTTAGCTCTGTTCTCTCTCGTGTCTCTGGTCTCTGTCAGCTCCCTGAACTTTCATTCTCTCCTCCATATGTCATAACCCCGATTCATGCTTTTTTCCTAGCTCATTGCTTCTTTGTAGTACAATCTGTAGTGCAATCTGTAGTGCAGTTACTCTGTGTAATGTTTAGATAAGTCTGTTTTCAATTGTATTTAAATGGCTCCCAATCCATCTGTTGATTTTTTAATTGTGTTTAAAAACACCTTTCATGAGAGAGATCTGCTTTTGTGAAACTTTAGTTATGTAGTATAGTATTATTACCGTAAACAATGTTAGCCAAATAACTTGTATTTTTGTGTTGCAGGGCTGAAACTTTGCACCTTCTGGACAGTGACTCTCCTCTTTCTCTCCTCCAGTCCCTGGCAAACACTAACACTGCTTTGAGGATTTTAATTACTTTACTCATAAAAATGTAGTCATGTAGTATTTGTCTTTTTGTGGTTGGTGTATTTCATTTTCCATAGTGCCCATAAGGTTCATGTGTGTTTCAGTATATGACAAAATGTCTTTCTTTTTATGAATGAATATTCTGTTGTGAATATATAGTGTATTTTATTTATCCAGTCATCTAATGGTAGATATGTAGTTTGTTTCTACTTCTAGCATAAATGTTCCAAAAAACATTGGGTTGAAATGTCTCTTGGAGATCCTGATTTCAGTTCTTTTGTATAAATACCAAGAGGTGGAGTGGATTGGTTACATGTTGTATTCTTAATTTGCAAAGGGACTTCCATGTTGCTTTCCATAGACACTCCAACTTTTTTTTTTTTTTTTTTTTTTTTTTTGGTTTTACGAGACAGGGTTTCTCTGTATTGTTTTGGAGGCTGTTGGTCCAGCCTGGCCTCGAACTCACAGAGATCTGCCTGCCTCTGCCTCCCGAGTGCTGGGATTAAAGGTGTGTGCCACCACCTCCCGGCTGACACTCCAAATTTTTTATCTTCAACAATGGTGCACAAGTTTCTCTATCCTTCAGTTCAGAATTCTGGCAACTCTTGTGATTTTGTTTTTGATGATAACAGTCCTGGGTAGGGATGTACCTCAGTGGCTGTTGCTCAGGGGCCCTGGGTTCAGTTCTCAGAACTATGGACAAAACATTGCTTGGTAGCAACCACCCTAACAGGTGGTACTTTGCTGTGGTTCTGATGCTTTGTTTTTTCATGATTAACAATGTTGAGCCTATTTTCTTATACCTGTTGGCCATTTGTTTATAGTGTTTGGGAAAATGTCTGTTAAGTCAGGTTGTTTACCTGTTTGCTGTTGAGTGTAAGGAGTTCCTGGTATATTTTGGATATTAACTTGATATGAGCTACATGGCTTGGAGATATTTTCTCCCATTTTGTAGGTTCTCTTTCCTCTATCTTTGCTCTAGTCTTCCTCATCTACTTTTACTTTGATATCCAGTAAATCATTCATTGCCAAGACTTACATCATGAAGCTTTTTTTCTGACATTTTCTTCTAGGAGTTCTGTAGCTCAAGTGTTCCAGTTAAATCACCTGTTTTTATGTGTATTGTAGGATGAGTGTCCAGTTCCACTCTGTTGCTGTTGATTGTTTAGGGTATTCCGAGTCCTATGTGGCTCTTTATGAATCATAGGATGTTGTCAGGTTTCTATAGCTGTGAAAAGACACCTTGACCACAGCAACTATATAAAGGAAAAACATTTAATTGGGGTGGCTGACGTTTGCAGAGGGTTAGTCCATTGTCATGGTGCAAGGCAGGCATGGTCCTGGAGCTAGAGCTGGGAGACCTTACATCTTTTTTGTTTGTTTGTTTTTTATGAGACAGGGTTTCTCTGTGTTGTTTTGGAGGCTGTCAGTCCAGCCTGGCTCGGAACTCACAGAGATCCGCCTGCCTCTGCCTCCCGAGTGCTGGGATTAAAGGTGTGCGCCACCAACGCCCAGCAAGACCTTACATCTTGAGTCGCAGGCAGCAGGAAGTGCTCTGTCTCACTGGGTGTGGTTTGAGCAGATATGAGAACTCAAAGCCACCTCCACAGTGACACACTCCTCCAATAAGACCATATCTACTCCAATAAGGCCACATCTTCTAATAGTGCCACTCCCTATGAGATTATGGGGGCCAATTACATTCAGACTACCACAGATGTTTTTCTATTTCTACAAAAACATGCGGTTGAATTACAATAGGGATTACAATAAATCTATAGATTGGTTTAGGTAGTATGGGCATTTTTGACTGTGTTGATTTTTCTAATTTGTGAACATGGACTGTCTTTTCATTTTTTTTTTTTTGCCTTTAATTTCTTCTGGTAATATCTTACCTTTTTGATTACGTTTTTTCCAAAATATTTTGTTCTATTTGGTATTTTAAATTTTGGCCTGTTTTCTAATTTTTTCAGATAGTTCCTTGTTAGTGATAGATACACATCTGAGTGTGTGTGTGTGCGTGTGTGTGCGTGTGTGTGTGTGTGTGTGTGTGTGTGTGTGTGTGTGTGTGTGTGTGTGTGTGTGTGTGGTGATTTGGGATCCTGAAAGGTTTTTGCAATTGTATGTTAAGTTTAACAGGTTTTTGTGGGACATATGTGGGGGTTGCATTTAAGATTGTCTCATCTACACACAGAGATATTTTTACTCCTTCCTTCCTAACTTAATACCTTTTCTTTTTCTTGCTGAATTGTTTGGGCTAAGAGCTCCTGAACTATGTTGGATAGAAGTAGTGAGGGTGGTCACTTGCCATTGTCTCTGATCTTAGGAGGAAAATTTTGTTTGCTCTGCCCACCATTAACTGCTTATGTGAGCTTCTCATAAGTGATCTTCATTACACTGAGATAATCCCCTTTCAACCCATTCATTGGGTGTTACACTGGATCTCACCTAATGCAAATACCTACATATAGAATCTGTATCTACAAGAATTATTATAGCGTTTTAATTTTTCTTGTGTTGATAAGGTGTGTACCACACTGATTTTATATATTGAACCATCTGTGTATGTCAGGTGTGAACTATGGTATATGACACTTAACATGCTATGGACATGGGTTTGCTTGTTTTCCATTGCTTGTTTTGAGAACTTTTGTGCCTGTTTATAGTCACCAGGCATGCTTGCCCGTGGCTTTTCTTTCTTATGACACTTTCTTAGTCTTTGGTATCAGTGTAATGTCAGATTCGCAAATGAGTTGGATAGTATTTTCTCCTCTTAAGTTTTTGGGAGAGCTTGGAAAGACAGGTGTCAGTCTTCTTTAAATGTTTACTGACTTCATCAGTGAAACCATTGACCTTTCTTTATTCAAAGGTTTATTAACCACTGACTTAGAGTTCTGCAGAGGAATCTATTTAATTTCAACAAGTTTGTTTGCTTTCCAGTCTTTTTGTCCTTCACCTTTAGTTTCACAGCATTAGAGCTGGCAAAAAAATACATGGTATGATATTAACCTTAAATCTGTGCTTTGTTTTTTATTTTATTTATTTATGTGTGTGTGTGTGTGCATGCCTCTGTGTGTGTGTTTGTGTGTGTGTGTGTGAACTGAGAAGAGTGTATATTGTGTTGCTGTTGGGCATATGGAATATTTTCCTTTTTGGTGTGGGGGTTAGGCTTTTGAAACAGTGTCTCACCATGTAGCCCAGGCTGCTCACCATGTAGCCCAGGCTGTTCTCAAATTGCATTCCTTCCAAGTGTTAGGATTATAGGCATGTCCCACCATGTCAGTGTGGAATGCTTTTGATGTGTCCATTTGGTCTGTGATGTTGTTTAAGTCCTCATTTCTTTATTGATCTGTCTGGATGTTGTATCCATTACTTCATGTAGAGTATTGAAATCTGTTACTATTGTGTTGCTGTCTAGTTTTGCTTCTGGCTCTCTGTCAATGTTTGTTTTATACATTTAGGTCATCTGATGTTGAGCACATATATTTATGTAATTGTTATATCTTCTTTATTTGATTGTTGTGTCATTATGTGATGTCCTTCTTTGTCTTTTATGGCAATTTTTAAAATTCTGTTTTATAAATATAGCCCAGCCCAGCTCTCTTTCAGTCACTGCTTAAAAGCAATCTTTTTTTGTCCTTTGACTTTCGGCCTACACATGTCCTTAAATGTAGAGCTGGGCTCCTCATATCGATAGCATCTAGCTGGGTCTTTGTGTTTATTGAAGTGTTTGATCCTTTGCATAATGGAATAAAGACGGGTGCTGTTTTAAGTGTTCTGTCAGGCTTGTCTGTCTGTTTTGCTCTCTGTTGATTCTTTCCTGTGTGTCTCATTGGTTTTCACAGTGACATTTATAGTACACCACTGTCAGCATCTAAGCCCAGGCCATCAGCATTGACCCACAGCTCAGTCATCCTTCCTGGCTTTTTGTGATTTCATTTTCTTAATCATTTACTATGTAGGCATTTACATTCTGTTTCTGGAAAATTTGTTGTCTGATGTTCCTTGATGTTTAAGTTATTGTTTGTACCCAAGAATGTCTGTCACGCGGTGTTTTCGTTTCTGGTTTGTTGTTGTTTTCCGTGTGTGTGTGTGTGTGTGTGTGTGTGTGTGTGTGTGTGTGTGTGTGTGTGTGTGTGTGTAACTTGGGGTTAGAGAATGACTTCCCTCAGAGAGAGGCTGTTTCTGCTCCAATGGGAATCTGTTGACCTGGGACACTCTTGTCCAGTCAGGGAATGAGGGAGCTGTGGCTTCAGCTATTAATCTTCTGGTGGGCTTGCCATTTGACCCAAGGGCAGTTCTGTCTTTTGGGGCCACTTTCTGCTGGTCTGTCTGCCCTTCTTTTTGAGATATTTGTTTTTATTTGCCTTTGGATATTTCTCTTTCTCCCAGTTTCCCAGTGCATTAAAAGTATGTGTTTCCTGTCCCTCCAGGAGCCTTCACAGTGTCTTGCCTCTTCTACAGAGAAAGAAGCCTGAAATTAGGCTTTTGGAAAAGCTTCATGTAGTTTTAGGAACCTAAAAATGTGTCACCTGTGAGACTCTTCTACCTGCATACTTTAAAAATGTCTACAATTTTTGTTTTCAAGTCTTTCAAGTTTTTAAATTAATTAAATTTGCTCTTTGACAATTTCATACATGTATGTAAAGCATTCTGATTCTTCTCACTTCCTGTCCTCTCTAATCTCCTCCCACCCCTGTCAACGCCTCTTCTCCCTACAGAACGCTTCCCACATTCATGCTTTCTGTGTGGCAGCTCACTGAATCTTAAGTAGGACTGCGTATGTGACCCTGGGGTTTAGAGCTCACCAGTGGACACACAGCTGAAGACAATGACTTGCCCCACTTCCAGAATCTCCAATAATTGAGCAGAGAAGGGTAGGACCGGGCAAGCCCGCCTCTACCCATAGCTGCCTACTGACAGTTAGCCTTCTATAACTCACACAGGTAGCCACAGTTGCAGGGATTGCAATGGTTGTGTCGAGAACATGGCCTTTCACAGCCCTTCTCCCTATCTTCTGGGTCTTAAATTCTTTCTGCTTCCTCTTCCTCTATCTTTCTTGAACCTTGAAGGGGGTGGTATGTCATTTCCAAAAATCATAATTGACTTTGGAAACCATTTGTTGTAGTTATTAAATGACTAGCTTTCAAAAATTGCCACTTGTCATCAAGGAGGGTAGAAGTTTGCCAGCAGAACTTTCATAGACATTTTCACAAATTCAGAGGTGGATTAAAATCTGAACAGCATAATACAATTAATGTAATTAAATCCACAGCTATGAGGCGCTTTCTCATTGAAATCAGGTATTACTGTACAGTGTACTTAGAGCTTTCTGTCCTTCAGTCTTCTGTATCCTGTTACTAAACCTAGCTTTCACACTGGGAACCATTTTGATTGTGTACTGCCACCACTGTTTACTAACCACAGAAAAACTTGCATATTAGAGATCAGTACATTCTGAGATTTTACTCTCCATTTTATTATTCTGTTCTCTAGTGTGCATAATCTGTAAGTACTTCATATGTAGTTTGTAAGTCTTGGTTAGTTTAGAGGTCCTTGGGCTGTGGTGTAGAGGTCCTTGGGCTGTGGTGTATAGGTCCTTGGCTGTGGTGTAGAGGTCCTTGGGCTGTGGTGTAGAGGTGATGCTGTGGCCATTATCAGAGTTTAGCCTTGCTCTAGACTTGCCTGTGGTCAGAACTCTTTCTTCCTAATTAAAGTGGCACTGCACACCAGTGTTGCTTCTGTATATTTCCCAAATTAGTATTTTTTTACATTCTTCTGTTAATGATTTGAGAACCAAAGTCTACTTTCATTTATTATCAATATGAGTCTATACTAGGCAGATTTTTCCTAATTCACATTCCCTAATCTCTCTCAACACCATCATGTGTTCTCAGAGTTTTTTTTTAGGTTAAGGCCTAGGAATACTTTCCTCAGACTTCCTGCTATAGGTGTCTACTAAAAAGCACTGATTTATGTGACGATGGTGGTAACATAGGTGCCTTCTTTCAACAAAGGCTTGTAGTTAATGGCTTTGGGGAGCAGAACAGCAGAAATGATGACTGACCCTTCATAAGCAGTGACAGCCATAGAAAATACCAGGGATCGTCTGGTTTGGGGGTGACACGGGAGATGCATGAGGCACTAGATCGAAGTGGTTATGGAAGAATCCATGCTCTTTAGGTGCTGAGCTATTGTGAGACTGGACATGACAGGGAATTAATAAACCAGAAACAGCCTAAACACTAGGAGATCCGCACAGTGCCCTTGGCTCTCCGCTGAGACTCTGCCAACCATGTTATCATTTAGTTTAAGGAGTAAACAAGCCTAAGCACTGTCCAGAATTTTCCTGGCCTGCTGGTAAAGGCTATGGTGATAGGCTGCCTTCTTCCTGGGGCCAGAGGTGAAGCTTTCACCACCTGAAAGAGGCTTCTTTTATTTCCTTTTCTATTCGCCTCATCATAATTGAAAGCAGTTGGGAGACAAAAGCAATGAAACCGGAATCCTGCTCTGGAGGGACTCAGAGCCCAGAGGGAGCCGACCCAGAGGCAAACAAGTGCAGTAGAAAGTTACAGTGCCTGTCACCTGACCGAGGAGAAAGGGAACAAAGGCTGCTGGAGGTGGACCAGGGCTCTCGCCAAGCTGCTGTGCAAGCCACACTGGTGGGAAGGAGGGAGAGCCTGATGTCTTTAGAGAGGGATGGACTGGGCGGAGTAGAGGCCCTGAGCAAGAGCTAGTCCAGGGGCTACCCCAACCCTGGGGGAGGAGACGTCCAAGGGTAGCTTGATGAGACTTGCAGACTTGGAGCTTCTGCACTCTACAAACACCCAGACTTCAAACCCAGCAGGCTGCTTTGTCATGGCCATGGGGATCTTTTACTATCCCATTTACAGACACCCTTGCCATACTAGGAAGGCGGACAAACTGGGAAGCAGGCTCAGGGAAGTGCCAGTGTCCAGGGCAGAACCTTGACCACTGTAGTCAGGCTTCTCCAAGCTGCCTCAGTGGGGTCTTCTGTGTCCGCCCTCTACCTGCCGGCCAGTCTTAGCCAAGGATATTAGTGAGTCACTGTGCTGGGTATCTGATGGCTTAGTGCACCCTCGCCTTTGTGACACTCTGAGTCATCTTCCATCCCCTCAGCCCCTCAGCCTTCTGTGGAGCGTGGCCTCTCTTCTCTATTGCAGCACTGAAGCAACCTTTGAGTGAAGCCTTCCTCACCGTTTCTTTTTAAAAATCATTGCTTTTACTTTTGAGATGATAATAAAATTGTACCATTTCCCCCTCTCTGTTCTCCCTTCAAATTCTCCTATATAGCCTTCTTTGCTCTGTTTCAGATACAAGGACTCTCTCACAAATTGTTGTTACATGCATACACACACACACACACACACACACACACACTCCTAAATATTGCCTGTATAATGTTACCTGCATGTGTGTTTGCAGGACTGACCATTTGGTATTGGGTAAGCATCTGGTGTGCTTTTCCCTGGGGAAGACTTACTTTAAGAAACATCAGAATAGAATGTATTTTCCTTTGCCATGGTAAGAGAACATTCCCATTTTGTACTGAAATTCCAAGTCAGTGTCAGTATGATGGTGTGTGTTAGGGGCAATGTTAGAGACACCCATAGGAGCCCTCGGTTACTTGGCGCCCAGAAGGTAGTTTGTGTGGACTAAGGGTGAAGACAGACTGACGGGGAGGGGGGAGGGCCCACGAGCAGAGGGTTGACATGTGCTGAAGTTGGGGATGCATTGTCAGTCTTTCTGGCTTTAGACAGTGTTGAATCCAGGCAGCCTACGGAGGAAGACAATTTACCTACTGATTTTTTTCTGAGTTGGATTTGTGGCTATAACACTATCTCCTACCTTCAGTCACTTTAAGAGTGGCATCATTGCTTTGCAAGGACAGTTTCCCAATCTGTTTGTAATGGAGCCTAGGAAAAGAAACATAAAGCTGTGAATCGTCAGCTGGTTTGTCTCCGGTATGTCACTTCACCCTTCCTCTTCGAGCTCTTTCTGGTCCTCTCATGTGAGCTGCCGTGCACACGTCACAGAAATGATGCACAGCTGAGGTCATTGGTCCAGCCAGATCTTATGTTTGATTATGTTTGGATATGAGAAAGCAGTGGCCGCTTGTTTAAACTGAAGAATTGGTGTTGGAGATGGACCTCAGGGCCTCAGACATGCGGTGTCGGTTCTCTTTACTGAACTACACCATCCATAGTCTTCTAATAAATCCTGAACTACCAGTGCCCAGAAGACATCCCTAGAAGGAATGTTGGAATACAGAAGGCTGCTCCACCTTCCCCTCCCCTCCTCTCCAAGAGCGTGGGGGGGGGGACCAAGATGGAGGAAAACCATGTCAAGGAGGAGGTTACTCTCTTCCCAGAATCCAATCCATATGAGCATTGCTGTTTCTGGAGATGTAATCTGTGACAGGCTTTCAAGCTGAACTGTACTTTTTGTAAGACTGTTCTACATGTACTCTTTGAGATCAAGACCTCAGGCTTGCCGCATCAATCAAGCAGTGGTGACCACAGTTTGCAGAACTGCCCTTGCTGCCTTGAAGAAACAGCCAGGGTATACCAGGAGAATGCCCTCTCCATTTCATACATGCATGTGTGCTGTGTACAGCATAACTGTGCTGGAAATGCTTAGGAAATGCATGCAATTAATATATAATCATTTTCTGCAAATAAAGGATTTTAAAATCTGAGGTAGTGGTGAGTAGACAATTTTTAAAAAAAATTTAATACAAGGGGGCATTGCAGCACTGCACACATTACAGCACATATGTGGAGGTCATAAAACAATTTGTGGGAGGCAGTTCTTTCCACCGTTTGGGCCTTGGGGTTACACTCAGGTTGTCAGGCTTGACAGCAGGTGTCTTTACCTTTTGAGCCATCTCAACAGCCCTAGACACAATACTTAAAGTTCTGGTCATATTTTGTGAACTTCCAAGGCATGCTGGATAGAGACCTCTCTCAGTGTTCATGTATGTAGTTAAAGCCACCAACTAAAATTCCAGGTCATTAAAAAATGATGTTCACATTTAAATTGACATAACTAATAACTTAGGGAATAATTACTGCATTTGCTTGATTTACTTAATGTAGCTGAATTGAAGATCATAGAATAAAGTTTTGGCTGCTGTAGTGTTAATCCAAAGTAATTTAAAGAAAGAACACCTACAGTTTCTGATATGAATCTGCTGTAACACTTTGGTGCTTGTGGGAATAAAAGCCCTAGGAAGTTTGCAAAGGAATTTAACACCATATTTTTAGAATTAATTTAGGCAGATGTGTTCGTTTATTCTCTGGAAACTCAGTTTATAAACGTCACTGTCTCCTGGCAGGCTGTGGTGAGTGAGGGCCTCTCAGAGGAATGATTTGGTGAGCAGGGGAGTAGCTGGGAGAGGAGAGCCTCTAAAATGAAAACTCACTAAACTACTCCCTGTGCTCACTGGTGTCTGTTTGTAGGCTGGTGTGTCAGAAGGACCAGGGCGAACATCTTTCTGAAATCGCTTGGTCTATAAAAGTCAAACCCAGGTATGGATCCCAGTTCTGCCTTTTGTGAGCTGTACCATGGTGAAGTCATTTCTTTATGTCACAGGCGTATGGGGAATAGAGAGCCTGCCTCCTGGGGTGGTGTGAACTGAGGTAGACTGAACACATACACTGTTCTGTGGACAGTGCTTGGCACCTTAGAGAAATTAGGCTGCTAGCTGCTGCTGTTTGTGTTACAGTTACTACACTGAGATAAAGGCTGGAAAATGTGATTACACATGATCTTTTTTTAAATTCCTGTTTTGCATCTTGAGTTTATATTACTTTTTATACCAAAAACTTATTACATTTATAATGTGAATTGTAACTCTTTGGTTTGCTGATGCTTCCATTTGAATATAAGAGAGCCAGAGTGGAAGATCAGCTGTCTGCAGGTGGCTGGGGCAGGGACTGAAGCTCTCTACAGAGGGGGAAAGTTGTCAAGTGACCAGGATGTCTTGGGTTAGAATGGGTGTGTCTGTGGTGATTCGGGATGCTTAAGAGCCCACACTGTATAGGACAAACACCTCTGTTTATTACCATCTGATCCATCTATAAGCGATGTGACTTTGGGAGTATTTCCTTCTCTGAGGACAAGGCACATCCTCCTGCATGTGGCTCATCACTTTGCAATAGTAAGTACTCAATACAGGAACCAAAGAACCAGAACCAAGGTGAAGGAATCCACAGTTGCTGGTCGGAACAACCTGCCCTCTGCCCCCAAATCCATGTTTTCTTCAAGCTTGTCATTTTCTACCTTTCTTCATGTAGATCATGTTCCTGGGGCCGTGTGCAAATGTATTTGGATTGATGACTGCTTTAAACATGCTTGTAGATTCCTCCTGAGACATCATTGACTTCCCTGGACCCTGATATAAAGACAGACAGGAAATTTACAGGTTAAAGCTGGTTTTGATAGTCGTGTGTACTCGAATCTGGTGTTTTTCTTCTGTTGTGTTTTCTGAATCACCGTGTTTACATTTTTACCCCTTAGGAACTTTTGGTAATAGCTTGATGAGCAAGACTTGGGGGCTGTTTTAAGGAACTGTTTATTTGCATTTTGTATGTGTCTTGTTTCTTAAGGAAAACTGTTTCTCCTCTATTTTCTAAAAATAATGCTTGAAGAATTTTTTAACTAGGAAAAAATTTCAGATTTTTTTTTAGCTAGGAAAGAGTCATTTCATCTTAGTCAAGCTTATATAATAGCATAATAATGAGTTAAATTAGAAATATAATCCCACCTGGTTGACATAGTTCTAGGACAGCCAAAGCTATGTATAAAGACTCTGTCTGAAAAATGTATATATATCTCCCATGTTCAGCTAGCTTCTCTAAGTAAGCACATGGGAGTTTAACATATATTAATGCATTGCAATTCAGAATATAGGGAAGTGGGGTCCTATGGGTAATAGAGTAAGATTTTCACCGGGGGAACGTACGTGTCTGTGGGAGGTGGCTAAGCAGTCTGTGTGTAGTTGCTGCTTCACAGTCGGGAATTAGGTGGTTAAAGTCCACAGGGCCACGAGTTGGAAAGGAAAGACAGAGTGAGAACAAGTGAGTGCAGGGACACAGTGGGGCACAGGTCTGCCCGTTTGTATGCTAACACTGAGGCGGGGGATAAGAGGGAGCTGGAGCGCTGTGCGGCCTGGCCACGGCTCCGTGCCTGTATGTGCAGCCTGCCCGAGGCTCCGTGCCTGTATGACAAGCCAGCTGTGTTGGCCTCTATACTGACCGTTAGCCCATACGAGTGCCACTGTTTTCATTTCTGCCTTTCAAATCTTGTGCAAGTTTCTCCTGTACCAATTCTAACCCAGGACCCAGGGAAGAGGGAATCCTAGGAAACAGTTCTAGCTTTGCCCATCCGTCACACTAGAAACACAACAGCCTATCCCTTGTCATTTGGCTACCCTTTGAAAGAACACAGTATCTCTGTTTCTCTAAAGCAGATTTAAATTGCCTGCCATGATGGGAGACATCCTAATTCTTCCCCCAAAGGAAGCTAAGAAATCCTTCATCCATCTTTGGGTGATGTTCAGTCTGCTCTTTTATGACCCTGTCCTTTCTGTGCTAATACTAACTCTTGAATTTGGATGATAGGAAAATGGGAGAAGAATTGTAAAAAGAAAGGAAAGAAGTTGCTAATATTTATCCAGATACATTCATAGAATGTATATTTGCAAACCTTCCACTAGGACTGTATTTCCTTTGGCCTCAGCAGATAATCTGCTGCATTGCTTAGGGGAGAGAGTGCATCAGAAGTCCTGCTTGTCTTGGCTTGATACCGTTTTCCATTCACTTAGCTCAGGACATGACAGCAGGAAGAGGGCCCTGGAGAAGCTGCTTCATGTCAGATGTACTCCACCTCACTGGCCTTCCGTGACAGAGACTCAGTTTCCTCTCGACAATCAGGAATGGTCACTCAGCTAGTATAGTAACCTTGGCCTGTTAATTCCCTTCACAGAGAAAGCCCAGCTGTAGGTCAGTGCCCATTACTATGACGCCTGATAGAAGCTTCCCTCCTGCCCCAGCCGTAACCACCCAAAGCTGTAGTGATCTGGGAGGGTAATCAGTCCAGGATTGATCGGCCTCCTCTTGCCTGTGGATACTGGCCACAGGACACATGGCATCCTCTTTGGGTTACAGATTTGGAGCACATTTTGCATCCTGGAGATGTTATTGTAGCCCTTCAAGGTTTTGTCACCAAGCTGGCGTTGTAACAGAATCTCCAGGAGGCCATTCCAGTATTCCATCACGCCAGCTGCATCAGAGTTACAAATTGGGGAATGCAGTGAGACTGGCGACTTCTCCAAACATGAGCTCATTTTCATGCTTCTTCTGCTGCAGACCGCGTTTCATGCTTAAAAGCAGGGCTGTCGTAGTGAGAGCTTACTTTACATGTCTTCCGGAGGGGAATTTGTAATAATACTAACATAAGCCCTTATCTACAGAACACATCTATTTCATGAAAATGATGAGGGCAGATAAAGGCCTGTTGCAGCCCAATGATGACTGGTGTGCCAACATGTCACTCACTGACACTGTATCCCTACCCCCACCCCATGTATGGTGCTGGATGGGGAGCCAGTAGTGTTCTATGCAGTTGACAGATCGGCTTTGGGGAATGATAGTCTGTGTTGCTAGACCCTCACAACCTTCATTTCTGTTCACTGGGCTACTTGGTTCTGAACTACTGATCAAGAATGGGTGGTTAGGGAAAGAAGAGGGTGCTGATATATACTGGGTATGCATTGTTTTTGAAGATTGATGCAGATGGGACACAGGCATGTCCACGTGCTGGGCTCATTCACAGATGTGTTCATATACCTGCTTTTCATAAATTTAACATCATTTTACCTCTAAGTCTGAATGGTCTGGGTGGTCTGTGGTCAGCTGATCAGTCTCTGCTGTTCTCTAGTAGCAAACCAGGAACTGCCAGTAGTAACCCTGAAAGGCACATTCCATAATGCCAGCATTCAGATAGTGACATCTTTACAGTCTAAAACTCCCAAGTATGGTCCTTGAAGATTTTTTTGTTTTTTGTTTTTTTTTTTTTGGTTTTTCAAGACAGGGTTTCTCTGTGGCTTTGGAGGCTGTCCTGGAACTCGCTTGGTAGTCCAGGCTGGTCTCGAACTCACAGAGATCCGCCTGCCTCTGCCTCCCGAGTGCTGGGATTAAATGCGTGCGCCACCAACGCCCGGCTGGTCCTTGAAGATTAAAATGCTGAACGTTGAAATCCTAAAAGCTGAAATCCCCAAAACTACCTTTCATATTGGGGAATCCTATGGATAAAACGAGTGGAAACAAAAATTCCAAGGTGAAATTAATGGTGTGGGTGTTAACTGTCGCTTGGCTGTGGTCTCTGCAGTGTGTATGGCTGTGGTCTCTGCAGTGTGTATGGCTGTGGTCTGTCTGCAGTGTGTATGGCTCAGTGTGATCTGTCTCTGCAGTGTGTATGGCTGTGGTCTGTCTCTGCAGTGTGTATGGCTGTGGTCCCTGCAGTGTGTATGGCTGTGGTCTCTGCAGTGTGTATGGCTGTGGTCTCTGCAGTGTGTATGGCTGTGGTCTGTCTCTGCAGTGTGTATGGCTGTGGTCCCTGCAGTGTGTATGGCTGTGGTCTCTGCAGTGTGTATGGCTGTGGTCTGTCTCTGCAGTGTGTATGGCTGTGGTCTCTGCAGTGTGTATGGCTGTGGTCTCTGCAGTGTGTATGGCTGTGGTCCCTGCAGTGTGTATGGCTGTGGTCTCTGCAGTGTGTAGTCAGCTGTCCACGTTTTGCATGCCAGGGTTCTTCGGCTTTGACTTTCTCCAGGTAGTTTTTGCTCTGCTGTCCTAGGTTGTTGGCTGGGTGGTTTTTACAGTCTGCAGTGCTGTGTATTTCATCTTCACATCATTTCCAGGGCTGGACACATAAATCCTGTGAAGTTACTTGTAGATTTCTCATTTGTCGTTTTCCTAATACTTTTGTTTTGCAAATTTAACATCTTGACAGTACATTTTCATAATGCTGACTTTGTGTGCATTAAAAGCATGGGAGCTTCCTCAGCAAACGAAAGGTGTCCTGTTTGTCCTCTGCTTATGTGAAAAAGAAATATCCCGAGATCTAGATGCCTTGGGCCCATTGCAGGGTTTATTAGATCTCATGGAAACACAGTCAGTTTGTTACAGTGTTCCAAATAGACCTAGTTATAAAACTGGTCCACACAGTCACCAGTGGTATGATACATTTGTACACCAGTTTATAGTAGGGTTCAGCTACTCAGAACTGGTAGTTATGCTCACGTAACTGTCGCTACTGTACTAGAGTGCTTATGTACTCAAAAATATGTTGGCTAATATTGCCTTTCGAGTGTGCAGAGTGGTCTTTGAACAGTGTGTGTGTGTGTGTGTGTGTGTGTGTGCGCGCGCGCACGAGTGCACTCACAGGTTTCTGTGCCTTTGCTTGAGTACGCTTGTGGAGGCTAGAGGTTGAAGTCCATCCTTCTCTGTTGTTCCCCACTGTATCTTCTGAGACAGTTTCTCTCTGAAACTAACACCCACTGATGAGTTAGAGTGGCCGCCTGTCTCTGCTTCCCAGTGCCGGAATTACAGGTGTGCATGGTCACGCTTGCCTTTCTCTGTGGATGCCTGGGGATCTGAACCCAAGGCCTCAGTACTTGACTGCTAACACTTTATGCACTGAGTTCTCTCCCCGCCCAGTGTAGTCTTTTAAAAATGCTTCTCAGATAAATCGTGTTTTAAATAAACGTCTTTTAGAGAAAAAAATACTTTTTTCCAGAATTATATTTCTAGGATTTTGATATTTTGAGAGGTTAGACTTTAGGAGTATTGATCTTTTAGGATTGCAACATTCTGGATTGTGGCATTGGGGTTGCATTTGGTAGGGTTATGGACCACACCTCAGTGCTTGTTTGCCTACAGACTACAAAAGATAGTGGACCTTTGCTCCAAAAGCCGACAGGTCTGTGTGTTCATTCCCTGAAGGAGCCTGCAAAGGCTTATCGAGGCCTTCTGTCTGCTGCCAACATTAGCTTGAAGCCCCATCCAGCCTTCAAGTTCAGGACCAGAGCGTCTTCATGACAGCCCAGGCCTGCATAGAGTGCTGCTGTTCCAGCCCCCTTTCGAGACTGGCAGGCTTTGGATTACCTGCAGTGTAGGTGCGTGCCGTCTTCACACAGCACGTATGATGCCTGCTTGGGGCAGACCGCCAGAGTGCAGATGTAGCTCTTCGCAGAAATGTTGCTGCATGTGCCTGACTTCCAGACTCTAGGGATTTTGTTGGAGACAGGCCTCTGGGTTTCTGAGGGTGCCCTCCCACCCTCTGGTGCTTCTTACCAGTGTATCTAGGGGCTGTTGTGTGCTGTGTGCTGGACCCAGGCAGCACACTGCACGTGGCAAATGACCCAGTGTGATGTGTTAGGAAAAGGAGTCCGTGGTTCTCGGTTGGAGGAAATTTTGCCTCCTTAGGGGTATTTGTTAATGTTTGGGGACATTTTTGTTATTGCACATACACGTGCGAACTACTGTCGTCTATTGGGTAGAGCCAGATGACCTGCAAAGCACCCTCTCCTGGAAGGCAGTTTCCTGTAAGAATGGCCTGCTTTGAAGCCCCTGCAGTGCTGAGGTTGGGTAACCCTGGACTGGATGGTGGTGACGTAAAGACTGGAGGTGTGCAGCAGTGGCGGGCGACGGCGACACTGAATGGAGCAAGGGCTTCACAGCTACTCTTTACTCACAAGCACGGGGAAGCAGGCATAGGTCAGCAGCTGCGTGCAAGGTACCAGGTGTGTTGATTTGACCCAGAAGGAAAACCACATGCAGAAAAGCAGCTGTGGGTGGAATTAACAGCAGCTTAAGTTTTGATAACATTTTATCTCAGATTCATCTCTCTTCTACACAGGCCAGATAGGAAACTGAATGGAGATGGGGTGAATTTACTATCCTTCCATCCCCACCCCCATCCCGTCTTCAGGGCTGAGCACTAAGCCCAGGACCGTGAGCTTGTGAGAGAGTAATTTTATCCACTGACTAAATCTAACTCTAAATTCCTTATGTGACACTAGTCTGCAATGTTGCCCGGAGAGTAGTGTTCGTTTAGTGTTCCCGTCTGAGTAAGCTACACTGGTTCTGACCACTTCTACCTGCTCTTTCCAAGTATAACAACCCTTAATATATAATCTGCACAATGGTTATTTGGGTCTGGCAGACTCTGAGTCTGTGTATTCCAGAAATGGAGAAGTAGCCACAGTCTGGGCTTGGGGACCAGCTGGTCACTGGACCTAGACCTGGCTTTGAGCCCCAGACTTCCAGAAGCTTCTGATGCAGCTGGGAAAATACAGTGCACCGCAGGTTTTCCAGGAGTTGTTAATTTGGAGATCATATGGATTTCCCACTATATGTCCCTATGCACAGTTTTCCCAGTAAATTGTCATACTTCTCTCTGGAGAAACCTAGGGAGAAGATTTACAGTTCATATTTTGGGGTGTGTAGCAGTGTCCTTTTTCAAGGCCCCTTATTTGAAGGACTTACAAGTATTTCAAGTCTGAGATTTGTTTGACTGAGGCTGTGATTTATTTAACTACTCACACTTGACAGTTATACTGCATATCTTTATTGTTTAGAAAGCACATAGGGGCTGGGTGGGAGGCAGAGGCAGGCAGATCTCTGTGAGTTCCAGGCTAGCCTGATCTACAAAGCAAGTTCTATGACATAGGGATTTATTCTTTGCAACCTTATACAATGTTCAAAATAATTTGGGCAAGTGAAATGCATCTGAACATGGTATTACTACTGCTCCTCTTAAGACCATACCAGACTGGGCCTGGAGAGGGCGCAGCAGTGAAGAGCACTGCCTGGTTTTCCAGGGACCCCAGTTTTGTTCCCAGCACCCACATGGTAGATGACAACCGTCTGTAATCCGGCCCTGGGGATCTGACACCCACTTCTGACCTTTGTGGGCACCAGGCAGGCACACGTGATGCACAGACACAGGCAAAACACCCCATACACATAAAAACAAACAAAAGAAATTCCGACTGTCTATGTGGATCTTAGTATTCTACGCCGATTGAGAATCACTGGGTGTATTTTTTCAGTGTTTGCTGTGTTAGCACATCTCATGCTGCAGAACCCATTTGGTCTCAACTGCATCATCAACTGCACCCTTCCATGACTTCATCCAACAACAGTATCTTAGCTGCTTTGTTGCTATGATGAAATGGCTTAGAAAAAGCAACCTAAGGGAGAAAGGGCTCATTTTGGTGTATAGTTGCAGAGGGATTCAGTACATCTTGGAAAGGAAAACATGACAACAGGCAGGGAAGGCAAGGGAATTCTGGCAAGGGAAGGGGACTGCCTGGTCACATTGTGTCCACAGTCAGGAAACAGAGAATGGACAGGAAGCCCCAGGCTCACTTTTAGTGACCACTTACTCTAGTAAGGAATGGCCTCCTCAAGATTCCACAACCATCCCAAACAACTAGCAGCTAGGTATTCACATATATGAGCATGTGGAGAACTTTTCTCATTCAGGAAGTATGAGCACATGCTACTCTAGTGTTAAAGAGACAGCTATCCATAGACTACCCATTATTTCCAATGTGGCCCTTGTTCTCAGCTTGCCTGTGTCTACAATGGTTTTGAAAGAAGTTCTTGTAGCTACTAATAAGTTCTTATCATTACTCCTGGGTCTTTGATTCAATCTATGCCAACCAGGTCCATCTGTACTATTACAGTGGCGTCATCTGTACTATTACACTGGCGTCAGGCCTGTGGTATCAACAGCTGAAAACTTTATTCTTTTGTTTCTGTAGCACCCATCACACTCTGTAGACTTTGAGTCACTTCTTGGTGGCCGACACCACAGGAGTTATGAGTAGGGTGCGGATGCTGCCCTGCAGGCTGATGACTGAGTGGTCTCTAATACTTTCTGTCTTATTAGTGAACTGTGTAAACAAAGATATGACTGGCAAGTGGGGAGCCAAGAGAGAGCATGGGGTTGGAGTTTTAGAGATGGGGGAAGTGAACATATTCCAAGTACAGAGGGTTGTCAAGTGACAATCTCACAGACACATACGACTTTCAAAAAACCAGAACAAAAGCCTCTTGGCTATGGAACAGAAGCACTTCTTGTGGTTTCGCAAATATTGGTAAGTAGGGGGAAACTCACCATGAACTATCAATGTACTTACCTAATAGCAAACTGACAGGAGGCCATGGTCTCAGAATAAAGAATGACCCTGCCATCTTGTACTAACCTTGTGTATTGTGCACACATGTGTATGTGTGTGTTGTGTGCACACATACCTGTTTGCCCTGTTTTGCTGAGGAAATGTAAACCTTCACTGCACTGGGACTGTATTGGATACATCTGGTTGGCTTTTACGAGAACTTCCATAGTAATCTGGTTTGCCTGTGGGGATATTATTATTACCAGAAAAAAAATAGTAGTTAGGTAGAACTTCAGTCATAATTAATTAAGGAATTTAAGCAACCCCAACAAGCTGTGTAGTCACTGAGGTCTCCACCAAGTGCTCCAGACCCTCCTTCCCAACCCCATGACACTCTGCACCTACCAGACCTTCCTCACACACATTGTATGGAGCGGTGACTTGCCAGACACAGCACTGAGGTGAGACAGGTCCTGGCTGGTGAAGACCTCCTCATTGCCACATCAGCACAATGTGGTTCCTACCTAGCACATCCTTCAGTAAACAGCTGTAGGGTGCCACACTCTGGAATTCCAGCACTTGAGAAGCTGAGGCAGATTGCTGTGAGTTTGAGGTCTACAAAAGGAGGTCGGATCAGCCTGGTCTACATAAGGAGGTCAGGCCAGCCTGATCTACAGCATGAGGCCCTGTCTCAGAAAGTGCAATGTCTTTGATGGACTTTTCCATGGAATCATGTACATCAGTGGCAGCTCCTAACACTAAATCAAAAGATCCCTCCAGGTAGTAGTGAATCAATGTGGGACTTGAGTGACATAAAGACCTGCAAAGATAACAATGAAAACTATTTAGAAATAAAAGAAAAGCCACAGATACTAATGCCTGAATAATGATGTCTAACAGCTGTCAAATGTTTCAAATGACCCCTTACTGTGTGCTCAACAGACATTTAAGTTCCTGCTTATACATACTGGACATTGTTCCTAGGCATCAGGAGTACATAATAAATCAATCAAGATTCTTGTCCCTGCAGGGACACATAGCTAAGTAGGTAGTGGTGAGTTATGATGTCAGGGAAGACACTTGCAGCTGGGTGGCAGTTTAGCATAAGCTCTGAAACCGTGGATTGATTGATTGATTTAGTGTGTGTGCATGCAATAGCTAGCCCTGGTTTCCTTGGAACTTGCTGTGTAAAACAGGTTGACCTTGGATTCCCGCCTCTGCCTTGCAGGTGGCCTTGGTATTATTTAATGCTCATTTAACCATTTTCGTAACTTGGGAATACCTAGCTTCCAGGACATGCTGGACTGTTGAGGTTCCAAAATCCAAACCAGGTGGCCAAACTTCAGACCCCTCTCCCTTAACCACTGTGTGATTGTGCATAGAAATGCACAACCACAGCATATTATTATAGAGTTAGTCCCCTGCCCTATTTTTTCCTCAAAAACAAAACAAAATCCAACCAAACACACACACAAACAAAAACCACTGATAATTTATTTCTCTCCAGAGCATGTCTCCACGTTTTGTCCATTTGTTGCAGTTTATTGTAAGTCAACACTTGCGTTAGAGGAGAGCAGTGGAAAGTCAGATGCTTGCCAAGCTCAAGTGTGCCTGCTTATTCACTGAAACATTAGCTGATAAGAGTTGAAGCAGAAACCATCGCATTAAATGGCTTTTAAATAGCCCATGGATTTAATTTTCCTCATTCTCTGTGCTTTCATTTAATACAAATCATTGGGAGTGTTTTGTGTTTATTTGCTGTGTGAGTGTTAATGGTGACAAGAGTTGGGAAAACTCTGTCATAGATCTGACTTTCGGGTATTCTGTGACTCATTCCCTGCCTAAGAACCTGTGACAGAGGCTGCAGGATGGCTCGGGATTACAAGTGCATACTGGCCAGCTGTGCTGATGTACGCTTTTAACTCCAGCATTTGAAAGGCAGAAGTCAGCAGGTCTCTGAGTTCAAGACCAGCCTGATCCACTTGCTTCCAAGACAGCTAGGGTTACAGAGTGATGAGAGGAGGCGAGGAGAGAGTGAAAGAGAGAGGAGCGTGCCTACTATACTCATGCTGGGCAGTTCACAACAAGCTGTCACTCCAGCTCCTGGGTGTCTGGCTGCTCTGGCTGCCATGGGTACACACACTCACAGGCTCCATTTTTAAAATAAAAATAAATCTAAAAAAAAAAAAAAGGCAACCTATCTCAGACAGTCTTATGCGACAGCATTTTCTTGGTGTGGGACAAACTGGTCAGCAAATGGTTAATAATTTAGCTGTAGTGACAATTCTCAGAAAAGATGCCAGACCAGATGTATATACACATCGTTTTCAAAGTGTGCATGCTGAACAGGTCTCTCGTGGTGTGGTGTAGGCGTAAGGTCTACTGAACTACAGTCCGGGTGGCCTGAGCATAGCTGTTTTATATCAGGCGGCAATGCTAGCTACAAAAACAGCAGTACCGTGCACACACTTGGATCATTACCAAGTCCTGTAGAAACATACCAGGTGTGTTCCATTGACCTCCAAAGTTTCAGACCATCTCATGTAACCATGTTTATCTCTTCAGCAGCTTTGGCTCTCAATAAATATTTCTTTTTCTTTTCCTTTGGCTTTTCAAGACAAGGTTTCTCTGTGTAGCCTTGGCTGTCCTGGAACTCACTCTGTAGATTAGGTTGGCTTCTAACTCAGAGATCCGCCTGGCTCTGCTTCCTAAATTCTGGGATTAAAGACATACACCGCTACCACTAAGCAAGTATTTCTTAGATTAGTGTGATTCTGAAGTTTATAAGCTTTATGTTATAAACTTCAATACTCTATCCTTTTTTTTCTTCCTTCAGGACATTTATTCAAATAGTAAAGAGTAAAAACTGCAGTATAGCTCCCACTTTATTCTTTTTATATTCACTTTCTTCTTTAGAAATTTGCTTTCCTCCTTCCGTCACTGTTCCTCAGAGAACAATGTGTCACCCTGCTCAGAACTGCAGACAGCACAACGCCACCTATTTTATGGGAAAGGATTTAAAATGCTGCACTCTCGGTTTTTGCTTTGGTGAGGCATTGTTTGCCAAAGCTTTTTCATTAGTCGATGTGAAAAATGAGTAGAACTTAGGGGGAAAATAATTCCATTTTAATTATACCTGTGATATTTGTCCATTCCTTTCTCACAGCATAAATTTAAGCTATAACATGGGTGATTCAGGTTCCTCAGCCTCGACTCTCACCTGCAGTCCTTTGATGTCTTTCGTCAGTTAACGGCCTGCTTTAGAATGAAGTATAGTACCGAGTCCTCCTGAGGGCCACCCTCACATCCCTGTGGTCATTTTCACAGAACTCCTTTAGCTGTTCGGCAGTGAGATTCACAGTTTCCTTTGTTCATAAGTTTAGAGAAGCAGACAAAATGCTTAAATGCACCTGTGTGATTGTACCCCAATGATTATTAAAATTTTTAATTGAATTTATTTAGTGTGTGAGTATACGTGTGTATACACGTGTACACACACACCATGGCACATATCTGGAGGCCAGAGGACAACCTATAGGAGTTGGTTCTCTCTTTGTACCATGTGTTTCCTGGGAACTGACTTCAGGTCATGAGAATTGGTGGTTAGCCCTGTCCATTGAGCCGGCTCACTGGCCCTGCACACTGACCTTGAGGCTTGCTATACTAAGGTGTGGTGCATTCCTCTTGTTGGACCTGTCCCAAAGGGGGTTAGTTAGGACAACATGCTGTAACTTGGACTGGGGAGGAGACAGAGTTCTCCAGCCCAGTGTTGTCACTGTAGAGTCAGCCTGAAGAAACTGCCCACGTCAAGGTGGCCACGTGTGAGATGGTGTTTATCCTTGTATTCTGTTAGCCTTTTGTCAATGTGACAGAATACCTAAGAAAGTCAACTTGAAAGGAAAAGGTTATATTTGGGCTCAGTCTCTGCAGTCACTTGGTTTCATTGTCTCCAGGCCTTTGATGAGGCAGACAGAACACTCCAGTAGAGAAGACATGTTGGAGCAGAGTCCCTCACCTAGCACAGCTGGAAAAAAAAAATAGAGAAAATGGAAGGGACCAGGGTCTCAGTACACCTTTCTTTTCCTCTTCTTTTCCCTTCCTTCCTTCCTTCCTTCCTTCCTTCCTTCCTTCCTTTCTTTCTTTCTTTCTTTCTTCCTTCCTTTCTGGGACAGGGTTTCTCTGTGTAGCCCTGGCTGTCCTGGAACTCACTCTGTAGACCAGGCTGGCCCTGAACTCAAAAGATCCACCTGCCTCTGTCGCCATAACCAGGCCTTCAGGATGCCTTTCAAAGGGTTGCCCAGTGCCTTTCTCCTACAACTAAGCTCAACCTCCTAGTTTCTCTCACCTCACAGCGGTGCCCTCTGCTGGGGACAGAACCCACAACACCCCGACCTGTAGAGTACTTTTCAGACCACCACATGCTAAAGAACTCTGTCATGTCTTTGGTCACTTCCTCTTACCTTGTTGTTTTGGTTATTGGCAAGGCCTCTGGCCAGCCCTGTGAAGCTTACCACGTGGGTGAGAGCTGATAAGGTGGGCTCTCTGTAGATGCTCAGCTCCGAAAGAGCCCTGAGACTACCTTTCACATGCATAGAGATTGCTAATGTTGAAGCAGAAGCAAGGTCTGAGGAGTAGTGTACTTTGTTAGTGAAGGTCTTTGTGGTAAGACATCTGAATTTGTCTGCTGAAACTGCCATCCACTAGCCATCAACCTGCTGGTGGTTTGTTTTATCTGCTACGTTTTTGCTATCTCCTGTTTGAATTGGATAATGTTATTGATTTCTCAAGTTTATGAGGATTAAATGAAATTATGTTTACACAGGCACTCAGCACAGATGACATTGTCAGTTTTTGTAAGTGATCATTCTTACTGTTATTCTTGGACTAGCAGTAGCATTCCTGTTCTGAGGGATTACACCTAGTTGCAAGCATACTCGGCTTGAATGGGAGTTCAGAGAGAATGGGGGAGAAGCAGCCAGATGAAGGAACTGCTGGTGAACACATAAATTTTGCTTGATCTCTAGTGGTCCAGCATTGGCTGACACTGAGTCACACTGCTTCTCTGCATCTCTAACCACATATGTTCTGCATCTACAGCTGGAAGACAGTCGTGCTTGAAGTCACTGTTGTTGGCCAAGCAGGTGACAGAAACCATTGCCGGGGGAGGAGGTATTTTTTTTAAAGGAAGTAATGTGAGAGATGCCAGGCCTAGTATATGTAGTCTGAACAAGTTTGTAGTTCCCTAGCAAACCATGAAGCTGAAGATGACAAATGTCAGTCCATAGAAGTGTTCCATTAGCATATGGTGAATGAATTCAGACATAATTTGCTAATTTTCCAAGAAATCAGTACTTAGTAGATAGAGACCAACTGCTTGTTTGAAGTATTTTTGGTGACAGGTGATAGATTCAAATAGGTAAGTTTCAATGTCATGAAGGGTCCCAATAACACCTTTCCTTCCCACTGGAGTTGTTGAAGGGATGCTCTGAATGCAGACAGTTGGCCATCTGGATCTGTGGGTCCTGTATCCTTGGACTATATAAGAGTATTCTAAAAATACTCTTTAAGTCAGTGATTGCATTTGTACTGAATGCCTGTAGACTTTCCCTTCTTCCTGTTCCCTAAACAGTGTAGTATAGGAATGTTTACACAGCATTTACATTGCTAGGAATTGTAAGCAACCTAGGAGTGACTGGAAGGATGTAGCCAAATGGGGTAAGTTATGTGCAAACAGGACACTGTTCTGTATAAGGAACTTGGAAATCTGCAGTTTTTTGTGTCCTTGGTGATGAGGGATGTGTGTGTCTGGAATCTTTCTCCATAGAAACCAAAGGATGGTGGTATAAATGGATGTAGGGCTTCCTGAGACAAATGGTTACATATGATTCCTCATATTGATTTTTTTCTTTTCTGAGAGTATCAGAGGTTATGCCACATCAATACATATGTGTATGTTTTATTTTTTTAATTGCTTAGTACTCTACTTCATGGGTCTGTTTGACCAAGCTTCCTCCTGATGACAAGGTTATTTCCCACCTTTCATAATCTTGTTTATTTTTAAAGTTTATCTAGTTATTTATTTATTGGTTTTTCTGAGGCAGAGTTTTTCTGTTTAGGCCTGGCTGTCCTGGCCTAAACGAGTAAGCCAGGGTGTGGGGAGGTAGCATTCCACCCACATGTCCCTAACCTCAGCAGCCTGAGTACTGTTTGGTTGCTTGGTTTATAGTTCATTTTTATATCATGGTTTCTCTTGTTTAACTCTGATACAAGAGGTTTTTTGTTGTTGTTTGTTTTTTAATGCAGGAGTTTTAACAAGAAAACCATGATGTGTCTTTCTTATTTAATAAAATATTTTGCTAATTCTTGCTGGGTGGTGGTGGTTTGTGCCTTTAATCCCAGCACTTGGGAGGCAGTGGCAAGCAGGATCTCTGTGAGTTCAAGGCCAGCCTAATGTACAGAGCAAGCTTCAGGACAGCCAGTATTGTTACACAGAGAAACCTTGTCTCCAAAAACCAAAACCAACCAAACAAACAAAACAAAAACAAAAATACTTTGTTAATTCTTTGAAGATTTCATACATACAGTGTATTTTGATAATATTTGACCATAATCGTCCCCTCTAACTCCTCCCAGATCTTCTCCCACTCCTCACTCCCCTCCCTCTTCATGTTCTCTTCATATTTGTTTATTTTATTAAACACACCGAGTCCCATTTGTGCTCATGAGTATGGATTCATCCACTGAATGACCAACCAGGGGCCACACCCTTAGAGAAAACTGTTCCTCCCCCAGCATCCTCAACTGATAAGAGTCTCAGTTGGGAGGGCACATTGAGTCCCTTCCCCTCCCCTGCTGGAATGTGGACTATCTTGATCTGGTGCAGCAGCCACACTGCTGACGTCACAATGCCGTGGCCCTGCCCTGTCAGGAAGACTCTTTCACTCTGTCCTCCCGTCCTCTGGCCCTAATAAGCTTTCCTTCCACCCTCTCTTCACTGGGGACTAGGGAGTATGATGCAGGTGTCCCACCTATGGCTTGAGCGCTGCTGCGCGCATACTCTGTGCACTTGGAGCAGCTGTGAGTTTCAGGGGGCTCACTGCTGGTGAAAGGCTTGCAAGCCAAGAAGATCCGGCCGACTCTGGATTTCATCTGCTTTCTTCCCGAGATGCTGTCCACTGTGCTGGTTGAAAGCATGAAGTCAGAAACTAATCCTTTTTGCTAATTTGTAGTCAGCAGAGTGACAATGGGAGGCCCTTTAGCCTGCCTCTTGAACTGAGATTCTGCTATGAGATTCTCCACGTTGATTTTGTAAATCTGGTCACCCAGCCCTCTGTCTTGGGATCAAACATTTCTCCAAAGAAAGTTCCACTATGTGTTTCTAGGCATTTTTCATGAGTGAGTCTGGAAATTACATTTAAAAAAAACCATTAACTTTTTAACTTGCTTGATAATTTCTTATTTGTTTGCTACATTTTGGTATTTTGAGCAATGATACAAATTTTATTTCATCTTCTCAAGTGAAGAAATTTTGAAGTAATGCTTTTGTTTATTCTTTGAGAATTTCATACACCATAGTTTGATCGTATTCATTCTCCTCCCCAACTTCTGCCAGGTGTTCCCTCAGCTCTCCGCCCACACAGCTTCATGTCCTCTGTGCCTTTTAAAAGGTTTGTGCTGGCTAACCACCCCGAGCTTGGATCCTGGCCTGGAGTGTGGCTGATTTACCCAATGCTAATTATTGCATTAAAGAACACTGATTTTCCCTTTAAAGCAGCTATCACTTGCAGTAGCTCCTTGGCTGGGGTGAATTTGCGCTCATCTTCCCTTCTCAACGCTGGGAGAAGTTTGTCTTAGCTTGTGCAGGTCTCCTGCGTGCTGTCGCAGTTTCTGTGAGTTCCAACATGCATCTACCCTCTCTTCTGATGTGCTGACCCTTGATGTGACTCAATGTTACTATAAGCCATTTTTAGCAGAATAATAGTAGTAGATTTTTCCTTCTAGGCCCATGACCTGTCTAGAGTCAGTTTCTTGGCTACTTTAGCAGTGTCAAGTACAGGCTCTGTCTTTTGGAACTGGCCTTAAATCCGACTTTAAAGAGAATCTGTCATCATCATCATCATCATCATCATCATTATTTGGTTTTTCGAGACAGGGTTTCTCTGTATTGCTTTGGAGGCTGTCCTGGAACTCACTCTGTAGACCAGGCTGGCCTCGAACTCACAGAGGTCCACCAGCTTCTGCCTCTCGAGTGCTGGGATTAAAGGCGTGTGCCACCAACACCGGGCCCAGGTCATTATTGTAGCTTGCAGAGTTCATAGCTGGGTAAAACTGATGACTTTTCTCCTCCAGTAACATGTATAGCACCTTCCAGCATTGTGAATATTATCCAGTACTGTATGAGTACCAAATATATGTCTCCATGTTCTGGGACATAAGAGTGTAGTGTCATCAGCAATAGGGTCTTACCATCAAGTTGTAGAGGACAACCAGTAGCATTTACAATAGCTTGTAATGTTTGAGGGTGTCTACAGCACCCCATTAGCTATCAACACCAAAAGATATAATCCTTGCCTGATACTAAGGGTGCTATTTGGGAGCCTATGATGCCTAGTTAGGGTATTTTGGTACATGTATGTATTTATCATATTCTGGTAATTGGTATATCCAGTATCTCAAACATTTGTCATTTCTTCATGTTTAGCACATTCAAAAACATTTCCATTAGCTATTTTGAAATATATAATTAATTATAAATTATCCTACTGTATTATAGGATATTAAAAATAGGCAGTGGAGGTACATACCTTTAATCCCAGCACTTGGGAAGCAGAAGCAGGTAGATTTCTGTGAGCTCGAGGCCAGCTCTACAGAGTGAGTTCCAGGACAGCCAGGCTATTACACAGAGAAACCTTGTCTTGAAAAACAAAAACAAAAAAAGAAATAGGAAATTTTGTTAAAACATAACTTTATGCTGCTCATATATCTATGTTAATATACATATATAATGTTTATAACATACAAATATGTGTATGTATATATATATAATATAGTCTCAAGATAATACTATTTACAAGGCTTACTGAGGGTTCACTTTTCTTTGTCTAAACATATGTTCCAGTAAGGATATTAATTCTAAGTATGGTTCTAAAGTCTCTGAAAATGTTTTTTTATTTTTCTTTTTATCACTTTGGCATCTAGTAAATTTGTTTCATTTTGCTTTAAATATTTAAAGATAATTTTGTTTCTGTTTTTTTTAATGTTTAAAGAATTTACCTGGTTTTAAGGAATTTCCTTGCTCATTCCTTGGTGAACTTCAGTTTACCCCACAGATATGAGTGTGTGTGCTATGGGGAAGGCTCGCCTAAAGCACTCGAGTTTTGTTTCCTGGACCTCTTTCCTGGGGTAATTCTTCTTCTGCGATTTTCTCTCATCTGCCCTTCCCTTCACTCTAGCAGCCAGTGGCCATCCACGGGAATGGCTGTCATCATGTCCATACAGTTCACTCTTTGAATGGGAAGTTATCATGTAGATATTATGTTTGCTCAGGAACAGTGTGGGCAGATTCTCCCCGATTTACCTCCCGGTAAAGTGACAGCTCGGCAGAAGTCCTGAGGCTCTAGCCTTGATCTTTTTTCTAGAACATTTGTATTCCTCTGCATGAGGAGTCAGGGAAATCTGAGGTGATCTTACCATGTGTTCGCACATGAGCCCAGTAGTCTGCTTGTCTTTTTCCTGCTCCATCTGTGTGTCTGTCCTCTGAACTCATCACTTCCTGCTTCTATTTAACGTGGAGTGTCAGGAGTCGGGTGTATCTTCATCTTTTATGATGCTGTAGCTTGTTCCCCTGACGGTTAATCTTGGTGGGTCTTGAAGAAATTCACTCCCAGGGCTCTGTTTCCGATTTAATTTGTAAAGATATCTATCCAGTTCTGTCTAGCAGTACACATTGAATATGCATTCAGATAATGTAACCAGTTACTGGACTGAGTTTGCGTCAGTTATTCAACCTGACATGGGCATGGGGCATGGTGAGCCTTAGTGAACGCTGGCTCCTCTTTCCGTTGCCCATTCTCTTACATTTTTATAATCACTTTTAATTATGCTGATTAATATATAATTAATATATATTCAGTTAGAACAACATAGTGTATATTTGGGATCTACAACAGACAAATAAATCATTTGTGCACTCCAGCGTTTCTCTGACTCCTAGCTTCCCTCCCTAGAGGACATTACTCACCTTTTGTCTCTGTGGAAATGTCTGCAGGAAGCTGTCTTACTGAGGCATGTGCAATGGTGTTTGTTCATGCACATGCACACCTTTGCAAGGACACACCATCCACACAGATCCGTCCCTGTTGCCTCACACCGCGTTGGGGTGTGTTTTGTCTGATGTGCTCACACTGTTTCCCGATATCTTATGCTCACAGACTGTTGCCTGTCTTTTCCATCACTTTACTCTCAGCCTGTCAGTCCTGATATTGAAAGTGCATTCTTGAAGATGTGCCTAGGTTTTGATATTAAAATTTTACTTGACAGTATGTTTTGAATTTTCATTTTACATTAGTTATGATTATAATTGTTTGGTTGTAAGTTGAGATGCTGTTCTTTTGATTTGCTTTGCATATCTTTTTTGGTGTTATTATTTATCTTCTTTCTTTCTCATCTACTTCTAAGCTAATAAAAACTTTTTCCCAGTATCCCATTTTCATTTCTTTCTTGGCTTCTTACTGCTGAGTTGTGCTTTCAAATGCACTTCTGAGGAGTTGCAGAATGCATGCACAGTTTATTGCAGCCCACACAGACGCTAACACTCTCTGCATGCACTGTCACACATACTTGCTTCCATGCCTTATATATAAATATAGCTTTTAAAGAAATTGAGAAGTGGGAAAACATGTACTTACCCTTATTTGCACACATATTTACTGTTTCTGGAGTTCTTTATTCCACTTACTCTGTGATCACTGCTTTAGCAGTCTTTACAGTGTTGTGTCCGAATGAACAAATTCTTTCAGCTTTTATTCCTCTAAAATGTCTCTTCTTGCCTGCAAAGAATGTTGTCACTGCATAGAGACTTTGGAGGGCATTTGTTTTTTTCAAGCTTCTTCTCAAAAGCCAGGTTTGTATCTGTAAGAAAACACAATACTCATTTGATGTCTGGGTTTTAATAAATTGATACAGCTTCAGGGAATTTTAGGTATCATTGTAGCACAGTAGAGATACTGAACCTTCTGTCCATTTTGGGTAATTTGGAGGGTGTGTTCTTTATTACTGTAATGTTTCCTGGCAGCCCCCTTTCCTTAGCTACAGCCAGGATTTCACAAAGGAGACAGTCACAGTCTCCTTGAAGAGTAGGTGGGCTCCTTGTGAGTTTGGTCTTCCCTCTTGGTTAGATGCTCAGCACCTTCAGCTTGGCATGGTTTGGGAAGGAATAAAACATGTAGGTGTGGAGAACGTGAGAAGAGGAATTTTACTCTTACAGCTTCTGTGTTCTAAGAGGAAAAGTATATCGTGCTTCTTTCATCAAGGGATTCTTTATAAACGGATGCCTCCCTGTCTCTCCCCTCTAACTCTGGGTCTTCTTCACCCCAGTCTCTTCTCAAATGCCATCCCCTGTGTGGCAGCCCTTGCCTTACAGTCCCTAATGTGCCAGGAACTGTTCTTTGGTGCTTCGTGGGCGCACATATTTATCGTCCCTTTCTCTTTCTATTTCCCTCTGCTGGCATGGGAATTGTTTGAGGATAGACATTCTGTCTGCTTAGCTTTCTCTTATCCTCTCATACAGGACAGCACTGTGTACGTAACAGGTCAGAATCAAGTTCTGCTGTCCGAGTCCATGAGTCAGTGGGTAGTGAGGTGGCCGGGGTGGGGGTTTGAGCGGAAACTGGAATCTCTGGGAGACTTGGGGTGACTGGCTGTGAACTCAAGTCTGACTCCATTGTGAGAGCCATGTGGAAGGGCCCTTCCCACCCTGCTGCCCCCTTGTGCATGCGGGAAGGTGCCTGATCCTTTAGTGTCGGGCTTGACAGCAGTTGAGTAATGAAAACAATGAAAAGAACTCAGAGCCAAGCTAGTGAGGTGAGGTGCCGTGTAGAAGAAAATATTCCCTGCCTAGAACAAAAACAAGCATGCCACACCCTTGTGGGAGGATTTGAATATAGCAACTGAAATTGGGGTATAATTTTGATATATATAATGTGACTACACTGAGCAAAATTGTGAAAGCTTAACTCTCTACTGACTTTCAAGATTTCTGATTTTTCCCTGATATTTAGAAACTGCACTTAATTGTCCAGAACCTTCTGACTTAGATGCCAAGTCAGAAATAGTTCAAGCAATGAATGTGGTCTTTCCCAAGAGAAACATCCAATGCATTTTTCCTTTTTCTAGTATTGACAGGGCGATTAGCCCCATCTTAAAAAATTTTTAGATGTGTTTACTTTATTTGTATGTTTTGCCTGCATGCATATATGTGCCTCACATATATGATTGTGTCCGTGGAAGCCAGAAGAGGGCATTGGATCTCCTGGAACTAGAGTTATGGTTGGTTGTGAGATACCATGTGAGTGCTGGGAATCAAACCCAGGTCCTCTGCAAGAAAAGTGACTGCTCTGAACTCCAGAGCCATCTCTAGATCCTCAGCTGACATTCACACACAACTTGGATGAACCCAAAAGAGTCAGAGTTACATGTCCACAGCCACTCCAAACCACATCTTCCCCCTATGACATGTGGGCCGTGATGAGCTTCAAAGTCAGCTGTTAGAAAGAAGAGTTAATACCCACTAAGCACTCAGCACACCTTGGGCCATAACGTGCCATTTTATTGTAACTGGAACAGAGATGAGTGGTTCATCTGTAATCACTTCATCATTTGTTTGCTGGTTGGCTTGTTCGCATCTTCCTTCGCTTATTCTTTACCTGTCCGTTAGAGTCTTGCGCCTTCCTTGCCTTTAGCTGGCTTAGTGTAGCCAGTTGTACAGGAATCCATATCCGTGACTAGAAACAATCTGGATGCTATAGTAGAAATTATCAGTTTTTCCTTTGAACAACTGAATTTTCAAGATGTGAGCCTTGGACAAAATGCCCGGTTTTTGTCTTCCTTCCATGAACTCACCAAGCACATGTGACTGGAGGTTTTGTTCCACTGCCGGAACGTCCCTGCACTGTTTGTGCCCTTGTCTATCCCAGGTGGAGCGCAGACAGCCACCTGTTCTGGGCGCTGTCTCAGGTAGCGCTTGCTGCACCTCCCCCCGTCCCCCCCACCTTATTTTGTTTCCTTTTCAGACATTAGTACCTGTATAATTACTTGGTTTTGCCTATTTTTCCATTCTTTTCTGCTTTCACTGAATACAAGCTTCATCTTTGGGGAATTTTTTTTCAGCTACTTACAGACTTTAAAATGCCTTTTCTACTTGAGCTAGCCAGAATGGTTTCAGTTGCTCACAGAAAAAAGGTGACTCTTTCAGGAGCTGGTTGCAGGTACCAGATACTCAGGAAATTGGGGTTGGTTACTTTGGGTATAAGGTAGACTGTTTTTGTCTGTTTGTTTGTATCATTTTCATTAGTGAACACGGTACTCATCTGTTAGGGAAGTCCTGTGTATATGTCAATGAAGCACTGTTGGCCAATAGGGAAGCAAGATAGGTGGGACTAGGAGTCAAGGAGGATTCTGGGAAAGAGAGGCAGAGTCAGACATCATGTAGCCACCATAAAAGTAACAGGTCCAGACCCTTTCTCCGGTAAGAGAAATACTTAGATTAACAATTATGTGGTAAATACTTAAGTCAGGGATAGCCAGTAAGAATCCAAGCAAACAGCCAACAGCTTCATAATTAATATAGCCTCCTGTGTGTTCTTTTGGGACTGATGGGCTCTGGAACCAGGCTGGCAGAAAGGCTACACTCTACACTTATCATGTACTGTGCTAAGCACCTTCACATGAATTGTTATCAAATCCTCAGCGTGTCCTCAGATAGTTCTTTATTATTAGCTCCACTCCCCAGTTAAGGACACAGACCAAGAACAATTAAGTGTGTCCATGGATGAGCAGTCCCAGGTCAGAGGCCTTTACTCACTAGTGCTATAGGGAGGGAATCTTAGTAGTTGGCTGCTGGAGTCTGGTGATCCTTAGGATGCAGGTGTGAGGGCTGGTAAGGTCATTGTCTCGGTCTTCTAGACTGCTAGACTCTTGGGCAGCTGCAAGGCCATGCTGCAGAAAGATCAAAGAAGTTTGGGTTTGCTGGCTTGGATGGACAATGAGAAAGAATAGTAGCATTAGAATTTGTTATTTTATGATAAAAGTAAAAACTAAAACCCAAGGAAATGCTATAATTAGGCTATCATTATATTTTGTATGTAATAACTGTAGGGCTGGGTTCTAAACGGAATCCATTCTTTAGCAGGAACTAAATCCATATCTTGCCAGGTTTCTTGCTTGAGAATTGAGCCATTGATCAGAAAGGAGTGAGATAAAGTGTTCAGTGTTTCAGAGATCCTAAGGAAAGATGTGCTCCTGAGTGATGCTGATGAGCCTAGGAAAAGATGGGCATTTCTTAAAATAGTTGTTCTTTTTCTTTTCTTTTCTTTTCTTTTCTTTTCTTTTCTTTTCTTTTGAGACAGGGTTTCTCTGTGTTTGTCCTATAACTTTCTTTGTAGAACACGTTGGCCTGGAACTCTTAGAGGTTTGCCTGCCTCTGCCTCCTGAGTGCTGGGATTGAAAGGTGTGTGCCACCACCACCTGACTAAAATAGTTGTTCTTGATCAATGTCTCAAAATCAGAACTATATTGTGATTCTTTGCTTGAGATTACTATGCATGTGACTGTGTTTAATGTTGAAAGCTAGTCCTTTTGAAAGAACAAAGTCACCTTATAACAGTTTGGCCCTGTGTCCTCAAGTGTGACGTGTTGTATCAGGGCTTACTGCTAAACTGCAGTCTGTGGGTCCATGGGTTCTGCCTTCTCCAGCATCTGTCGATCCCTCCATCATGTACAATTAGACACAAAATACTCAAGGCTTCTGCCCAAATGCAGTTTGCTTACAATCAAAGATTTCTCCTCAGGGAATTGACAGGTAAAACTTTGAGAATGCAGACACAGCTAGATGGGAGAGAGCAACAGTCAGAGCCGGATAACAGGGCCAGGCAGCCATCCTGAGACTGTGGCTCCTGAGCTCCCACTGAGCAGGAACAATTACTTACTAAGGTTATGACCAGGGAAAGCAGGAGGAATGCAGCAGATACTGGAGCGTGCACAGACTCAGGCAGGGTATCACCTCCTCTCTCGAACACAGTAAGCTGTGTGTGGAGGTGGGGCAGGAACTGATTAGTGTGTACTTGGAGCAGGCAGCTGATTTGGCAGTAGGTTTTATACCTAGCCAATATAAGGAAGAGTATAGAGTAATTGGCCCAAGCACCTGTTTAGTTTAGAACCCACCCTCTTAAACTGTGGGTCATGACATACAGGGTTACATACAAAATGTGAGGTTCACAGGAATTGACCACAGTAAAAAGTTTCTGAGTGTGCCTGTTGTATCCAGGGAGTGATCTGCAGTAACTGTACTTTTTGTTTCAAATAAGTGAGTTTATTAAACAAGAGCAAAAGAACAGATGGCAAGAAGCACATAGCAAAGCATCAAGTCAGGCACTTAACAGATCTGGCAAAAAAAAAAAAAGTGTCTGGAGTAGTCCAACTGCGAGGACAAGGGGACTGGAGAGCACAGGTAGCAGTAGACACATCGCCAGACTAGGTGCCACCGCTTCCAGCAGGAAGGGCTGAGGAAGCCCCACGGAGGCTGCTAGCTGGGGCTTCTGCCTGAGAGGCCCAAGCAGAACAGAGTGTTGC
Source organism: Mesocricetus auratus (assembly GCF_017639785.1). Taxonomy (NCBI): domain Eukaryota; kingdom Metazoa; phylum Chordata; class Mammalia; order Rodentia; family Cricetidae; genus Mesocricetus; species Mesocricetus auratus. Next base: position 9,468,330 of record NW_024429266.1, read on the forward strand.
CCTCTGGTGAGGGTGAGGCTTCCAAGTAGAACAACAAATAACCCCCAGCAGGTAGGTGGCAAAGCATTGTAAGGCAAACATGTACAAGCTCCTGCAGAAACGAATGGGAACCCCTGCTGAACAGTCATGCTGGAGTTTCGATTGGGTGTCTCTCTATGGATAAGCTTGTGGCTTCTTGTTCCCATCACAGGCATTTTTATACCATGGGATAATCAGTACTGACCTCCACTGGATGTGGTTCACCTTGTAGCTGCTCTCAAGGACACAGTGTGGTTTTGTTTTAAATAGTTTATTCTTACTTACATAGTGTGTGTGTGTGTTTAACTATCTCTCTGTGTGTGTCTTTGTGTATGTTTGTGTGTATCTGTGTGTGTGTCCCGTGTGTGTGTGTCCCGTGTGTATGTGTCCCGTGTGTGTGTGTGTGTGTGTGTATTTATATATCTCTGTGTGTGTGTCTGTATGCATGTGTCTCTGTGTGTGTCCCGTGTGTGTGTCTCTGTGTGTTTATCCATATGTGTGTATGTGTCTGTGTGTGTGTGTGTGTGTGTGTGTGTCTTTGTGTCTGTGTGTGTCTTTGTGTCTGTGTGGGGGTTTGGGCATGTAAGTACAGTACCTGCAGAAGACAAAAGCACCTGGAGCTAGAGTTAGAGGCAGTTATGAGCCCCTGGATGAGGGTCTTGGGAACCAAACTTGGGCCCTCTTCAAAAGCAGTATAAGCTCTCCAGCCTGCACACGGCATTTCTAATACCTTAGCTGTTTACAGTTCTCCTCCCTTCCTATTACAGGGGCAGGGAGCCAATTGCCCCAGGAAAAGGAGTCTCAGAGGACTCTTGAGAGAACATGCTTGAATCTGAGACATTGGAGCCCACCTTGGTCCTAGAGTCCACTGTCATCAAGTGTAAACAGTACATGATGATTTGCCATTAGAGTTTGTATTATAGCGTAATGCCCAAGTATTAGTTTACAATCCAACATGTAATGGATCCAACATGTAATGGATCCAACATGTAATGGATCCAACATGTAATGGATCCAACATGTAATGGATCCAACATGTAATGGATCCAACATGTAATGGATCCAAGGTGTAATGGATCCAAGGTGTCTCTGGCAGCATTCACATGTTTCACAATGTGTGACTTCACTGAAGCTCTGGTTTTGAACACACAACACCCACACATTGTACTGTGCATGCCATCACTTCACACAGTGCCAAAAAGTGCTGCCTGAAACCCTGACTTGGAGTTGAGACTTTTGTATGTTACAGATTAGAGGGTTTTACTGTGTACACGAAGTTTTCTTTCCTTATAGGAAATGGTTTAATTATGGGAAATAAAGACTTGAACATTTTTCCTACCACCATTTCTCAGCACATATGCACACGGGTACATCTTTGGAATGTCCTGGGTTAGAGTGTGCATTAGTTACTCTTCTCACTGCTCTGACAGATGCCTGACAGGAAGCCACACAGGAGAGAAGGGTGTGTTCTGGCTCACAGTTCAAGGGAATACAACTCGTCATGGCAGGAAGGCATGTTAGCAAGAGCATGAGGCAGCGGCCATCATTGCATCCAGAGTCACTCAGGGGCCAGAGTAATGCACGCCGGGGCCCAGCTCCCTTCCTGCTTTTTATTTAGTTCAGGTGGCTTTTCCACCCTTATTAATCTCATTCAGATAATTCCTCAAAGGTATGCTGAGAGACTTGTCGCCCACATCCTATCAAATGAATTCCCAGCACCACATAAACCACATATGGTGTCTCACTCCTGCGTTTCAGCATTCAGGAAGTGGAGGCAGGAGGATCAAGAGTTTGGGGTCATTTTTACCCCACATAGTTTGATGCCAGACTAGTGTACATGAAAAAAAAAAAGGAAAGGAGGGAGAGATAGAGGCGGGGGCAAGGTCAAGAAGTAGAAAAGATCATGAAACCCTGCATCAGAGGAACAACCATACTGTGAGAATTTTTGTCATGGTAGTAAGGATGCCGCCCTTCTCATAAGGTAGCCATGGACTATGTCACTCAACCTAAAAAGGTCACAGCCTTTATAGGAACAGTGCTCTTTGAGGTACCCAGTAATCGATCTACCTATTGATTTTAAGAAGCAAAATACAGACATAAAGATGTGTAGAGAATGTTATTTTAAGTGTTGTACCCACTGGAAAGGGCCCTTAAGTTGGGAAGCAATGATAAAGTGTGTTCACATTTTAAAATAGTGTAGTATGGTGTACTTTCATTGAAGATGAACTGTTAGTGAACAATACTTGTAGTCTTTTAATTGTCCTTTTATAATAAAGTGACCATGAACTTTGTGCTTTTTACCAGCATACATCTGTGGATGGATATACTGAAGCACACATCCAGCCTACCAAATCAAGTAGCAGACAGAACATTCCCCGGTGTAGAAACTCCATTACATCAGCAACAGATGAACAGCCTCACATCGGAAATTACCGCTTACAGAAAACAATAGGGAAGGGAAATTTTGCCAAAGTAAAATTGGCAAGACATGTTCTAACAGGTAGAGAGGTAAGTGTTCATACCTTTTGATGTTTGCCTGTACCTTGCTCCAGAGTCTTGTTAAAAACTTTCTCATGGTTGGTGTTGGGGAATGAATGGTACCCATCCCTGGTGCACACTGGAATGCATGCACACAGAGCATTTGCAGCCAGGTCGTTTCAAGGCAGATCTGCTCACCATTTAACACTGAGGAAAGACTTTCCTCTACCTTATAGCATCTCTTATAGACCAGGCGTGCTGCAGGTTAGCTGAAGTTTATCTCTTATGTGAACAACCCTGGTTACTGTTGCTACTCTGTGTTTCTATGAATCACTACCTAGGCTAAGCTAGGTGTAAATGTGTAGAAAACTGCTCACTAATTTTTATCTAGTTGGAGATAACATCAAGCTACTACTATATGGATAATTCTTCAGATGACAAGAGAATTTACTTCCAAAATACCATTTGTTTGTTTAGTGAGGGTTGTCAAGACAGGGTTTCTTGTAGCCCAGACTGACTTTGAACTTGCTGCCCAGGTGAGGCTGACCTTGAAATGTAGGTCTTCCTGCTTCACTTTCTAAATGCTGGGATTGTTGGCTTGCACAGACACATCCAACTAATCTTATTTGAAATTATTGTTGCACAGTTAAAAATGTATGTGCACCGTAGTCTATAGTGTGTGTACAGCAGGGTTAAAGACTATTTCAATAAATATCTAAAATCTTGTGTAAGGATTGGATTACTTCTTTTTATTTCAACTACAGAATGTTAGTAAGCTTCCATTCTGCTGTATACATAATGATGTTGTAATCCCATTGAGTATCTGCCTTCCTGTCCATTCCACCCTAGGAGCTGCTCAGATGCAGGCTGCATTAGGCAGAGCCTTTGAAGATTTAAAAATCTCTTGTTAGTTTGCTATTAGAAAGTCTATGTCTAGTTTCTCTATGTGCACAGTAGTTTCATTTTCCAAAAATACAAGTTTAAAAGCCCCTGTCCCCTATAATGTTACCTATCAAGAGTTTGAGAAAGAGCTTAAGATAGAGGATAATGTTTACAGTTTTAAAAAGGAAAATGTGGAAGAAATAAAATAGCAAAGGCTTAATCCTTTGATACAGAATCAGGAGGTTAATGGCAACTCAATAAACTATGTTCTTAAGTGGATAGATTGTTAATACCATGGCTTCAGATTATGTGAGCATCCACGTAGAAGTAAAGGTTCATAGTTAATAGTGAAACACAATGTTTTCTTTGCAGGTTTTATTCATTAAATGACATCTCTCAACTGTAGTCTAATAACTCTTTTTTTTTAAGGTGGCTGTGAAAATAATAGATAAGACTCAGCTAAACCCTACCAGTCTACAGAAGGTATTTAACTAATCTAATAAGTAATGTCAGTTTTTGTTAATATGGTAATTCTGTAAAGTCAAGCATGAAGTGTTTTGTTAGGTACGGCATTCTATTTTACCAGTATGTGATGAGAAGACAGGATCTAAGATGTAGTGATTGCAGCTGATTATAAAGATGTTTCAAATGTGTCTCATGAGAGTTGAGCACCGGGTACTCAGAATACTTGAGGGGAAGTGTTTGGGACTTTATCTGTTCTTGGATTTGAGAATATTTGCATAGATTCTAGCAAGATGTATGTATCGTATGAATTGCCCTTTAATTATATGATTAGATTTTGTATCAAATATTGTGGAATATTTTATTCATATGGGTATGCACATGGGTATGTGAGTTGCACATACCTGTATGTGAGTGTAGAGCCTTTCTGGCATGTCAGAACCTTCTGTTGCTGGAGTTAGAACTGTTTGCAGGGTGTCGTGTGTGTGCTGGGCCCAGACTCTGGCCACCATGGTTCCACTGATAACAACAAGTGCTGTTAGCTTCTGAGTCACCGCTCTAGCCCTGTGTTCTGAAGTATGCAGAGTTCTTAGTAAAAGCTTAGTTCTGAGTAATGTTCTCCATAGGGGTGTCTTCTTTCATTTGACTCTCCTTTCCCAAAAATTCATCTCAGACGTTAAGTCACAGTAGACAGTGGCTCCATCAGAGGAAGGAAGGAAGGAAAGAAAGCAGTAGTGGGGACAAGAAAATGGTTAGGATGGGGTCATTTAGTAGCCAAAGCTGTTTACTTCACTAAGTAGTCCAGTGGGAAACCTTTTCACATACAAACTTTTAGTATTTTAAAAACTAAGCAACTCGCTGGGTTGTAGTGGTACAGCCTTTAATCCAGTACTCAGGAGGCAGAGGTGGGCTTATCTCTGTCAGTTCGACACCAGCCTGGTCTACAAGAGCTACTTCCAGGACTGGTTCCAAAGCTACACAAAGAAACCCTGTCTCGAGCCGGGCGGTGGTGGTGCACGCCTTTAATCCCAGCACTCGGGAGGCAGAGGCAGGCGGATCTCTGTGAGTTCGAGGCCAGGCTGGACTGACAGCCTCAAAAACAATACAGAGAAACCCTGTCTCGTAAAAACCAAAAAAAAAAAAAAAAAAAACCCTGTTTAAAAACCAAACCAAAAAGCAACTCTTATGATTTCAGTAGCCTATAATAGTATCAGATTTATAAATGTAAAAGTCATGTAAGTGACTTTGGACTCCTAAGAGAGAGTCTTACAAGAAGTTCTTGGTTTGCTATGTTTCCCTACACTCCCATGATTGCAGTGGACCAGGACCTTCTTCCACTGGTCTTGGGGGCCAAGTAGCTCTGCGTTTTTAATGCATTTCTCCATGGAGATCTGTCTCTGTACTCTCATGGGTTCCTTTTAAGTTTGACAACCAGCAATTTCTGCAGCACTGACATGTCTGCTTAGTGAGGAGCTGTGTTTGCTGAGCTCTCTTCCTGAGAATGATAGTGCAGGCTGTTGTGATATAGTTCTGGGGACTGTCTCATAACACCAGTGTCCATCCTACTTGGATGAGGCTGTGGGAATGGCAGAAGGTTCCCCCTCTGGACTAAGATGCTCACACCATTCTGGGCATGGAAGTTTAACTTACCCAGGTGCCAGGGACTCCAGAACACAGTGCTGACTGCACTCTGGCCGTGCCCTCCTCCCAACCATAGCTTGTACTTCTCATGGATTACACCATGGATCACTCTGGCAAGAGGAGTGATTTCAAGAGACATTTGAAATGTCTTCCAAGATACCCTGTAATGTGACACCCAGCAGAGCCAGGTGATGGTCATGTAACATTGAATACACTAGGTGGAGCAAGTGACCATGAAGCTGATCATTGCCTTATCTTTCTGAATAACGGAAGGTCTGCCTGCTGATGGAAATGCCTGGGAAAAGCCTGGGAATCTTCCCTAAAGTGTTGCTTTTGCATCAGCATCATCTCCCAGTCAGTCATGTTCAAAATCAGAGTCCCCGGCATTGCCAGTTAAGTCCTGCAGGCCAAAATAGTCAGGATGACACCGTGGGGTGGGCGGGCCTGTGACACAGAAGGTGAAGATAGGTGCGGGTCCTTCTTGGTCTCGTTTTGGAAGCGCTTGACTAAGTCCTACCATGGTTTGGTCTGAATGTAAGCTAATTTCTCCTCTTTAATTCTCTAATATGTTTGTAGGAAATATTGTCTTCCTTTTCGACATCCCTGTTAGATAAAAGAATCTAAATATGAGGTCCTTGCTGTTTAAAGCCTCTCAGATATGAAGTTCTTTTTAAAATGTGAAGTCTTTAAAAGCAGTTTGGCCTCTGTAAACGGTCTTCACTGTTAATCGCATGCCTGTCTCATCTGTTTTAAATCAGTAGTGAGCTCTAGAATAGGCAGAGAGACCCTGTCTTAAAAAAACCAAAACAGCAAAATAAACTTTGGGGAGTTTTTTGTTGTTGTTGTTTTGTTTTTTCAAGACAAGTTTTCTCTGTGTAGCCCTGACTGTCCTGGAACTCGTTCTGTAGACCAGACTGGCCTTGAACTCAGAGATCTGCCTTCCAGATGCTGGGATTAAATGTGCACACCACCACCACCTGGCATAAATAAACAGATAGATAGATAGATAGATAGATAGATAGATAGATAGATAGATAGACAGACAGACAGACAGACAGACAGACAGACTCCAGTCATGCCATGCCTGAATGTCTAACTGTGATTAACTCAGCAAGCTAGAGTTTGCCTGGCAGTTGTACACTGTCTTAAGGGAGAAATTGCTTCATAAGATTGGATTTAGCCCTACATATTTCCAGGGTTGTCTGTAACATCACCTGATGCTTATTCTGTCCCCTGTTGGTCTATGACCGTGAATTTTCATTTGGTAGAAATAAGAAGTAAAATACAGTGAGTAAGAAAGGCAGTAATTAGACGTGAAACTGTCTTACAGTTCAAACTAAATGTCACTGAGCCAGTATACACGCTCACTAATTAATCCTTGATTCAACAAATATTTACTCAAAGATTTTGTTTCTCTGTATGTTTTCTTCTGATCTTTGCAGTTTCTCCCTTCTGTTTGCTTTTAATGAGGTCATTGTCCTGGCTGTTCCATGGGAAGCTCTGGGGGGCTTATTATAGGATTCTCCCTCTATGCTCTCTTCTTAAGCTCATCAAAGGTAACCAGGTATAAGTCTTTACCTGTTGGTGAACTCTGAGTTTATCTCTTCACCCCAGACTATTCTTGGTTCTCCTTGTAATCTCTCCAAGACACCCAGCTGCAGAGAGGAACTCATGACCTCACCCTACCTACCTAGTATTCCACTCACATTGTCATCCTGTGACCTCTGTGAATGCAGCTTGCCCCCAAACCATGTATACTACACCCTCAGAAGCACCCTGGCTCCTCCTCTGTCTTCACGCTCACCTGAGCGTGGCCACCCTTCTTCCTGAATGCAGCCGGTTCTGTCCCGCATGTCTTTCTGAACACATGTACTTAACATGCTTCCCTATGCTTACACTTTTAGGAGTTCCATTTTTGGTAGCCTAAAAATTAGACTTATGAACATGTTACTGATAGCCCTGCCTCCCTCTCTGCCCCAAGGACCATCAACTGCCCAGCTCTTCCCTCCCCCGCAGGCCCCATTCCTCCAGCTTCAGTTTTCACCCGTCCTCTTCATGCTCTTTGTTCTGGCTTCCTGGCTTGTGTAGCATTCCATCCTTTCCTTTGGCTGATGCTAACTCCCTCCTTCCTTACTTCTTAGACATTTCCCACTTCCTCAGAGAGCTCTTTCCTGTTCTCCATGGCAGTTTTGGATCCCCTTTCTGTACTAGGATCAGACATTCATAACGAAGGAGTTATTTGGTTTGGGGCAGTAGTTTCTTTGTTTGTATGTCAGGATTTGTAAACCCTAAAACTTCTAATTGCTGGAGCTTTATTAAAACTATGAAATATGTATCTACTTCTACTGTGGAAGAGTTCTCTCTTGGGGAAGTGGGAGAGGCTAGGAATATTGATACCATCCTATAAACGTTAGCTTGCCTGTTTCAAAGGTTACAGCCCATGTAGCTACTGAAAGAGGCTCCCACCTCCCACATGTGACTAGAGAGGTCTGCTTCTCCCTTCCCACCCCAGGGCCTGCTCACCTCTTGAGACTGGCCTTCCCCTTGCCTCCAGCTAGGTCCCCCTTTCCCATCCCATGGGCCTGCCCAGCATCTTGGGTCTTTCCTTCCCTGTGTCCCCAAGTAGACTCTGCTCCATAGGGTCCTACCTTCCTCCAGGACCTCCCCCCTGACCATAATGTAGACTCTGCTTCTTCTCACCCTGTAAGCAGTCCATCTCCTTTGCAATCTGGTTTCTCTGAGCTGCTGGATACGCCATTGCTCTGCCTACAAGTACTAGGCTAGCCTGCACTATATAGTGAGCTGTAGGCTACAGTGGACAACATGAGACCCTTCTCTAAACAACCAAAGCAAAGCAGAAAACAAACAAAAATAAGTTAACTTGAATACTAGTAGTATTTTTATAAAATATATGACTAAATTAATGTCCCAGAAAGGTGTCTGAAGGCTAAGAAAGGAGATTCATAGAGATCCCATAAATGATAAAGCTGAGCATTTAATCAACAGGGTTCTGTTAATGTAGGCACAGTATACGTGTGATTTCTCAGTGAGTGAGACTCCCAGTGAATCTAGGAACCGAGTATCTCCTACCCACACCTCAGTTCACTAATTGACCAAAAGTGCTGCCAACAGTGCATACAGAATGGCAGAGAAAGTTTCCTGTCTTCATAAACTCCTGTCAGAATGAAGTACTTGAAAAGCTAAGCAGACTGTACTGAAAGACACAAGATGTACATCAAATGTGACTGAAATCAGCCTGGAAAAGCAAGTTACCTATGTCTGCAGAGTCATCCTGTCTTCAAGACAAGCAAGCCACAGAGGAGGACACAGAGAGGTTCCACGTGAGACCACAGAGCAGTTCCGACATGAGGAGGCCACGGAGAGGTCCACATGAGGAGGCCACGGAGAGGTCCACATGAGGAGGCCACGGAGAGGTCCACATGAGGAGGCCACGGAGAGGTCCACATGAGGAGGCCACGGAGAGGTCCACATGAGGAGGCCACGGAGAGGTCCACATGAGGAGACCACAGAGCAGTTCCGACATGAGGAGGCCACGGAGAGGTCCACATGAGGAGGCCACGGAGAGGTCCACATGAGGAGGCCACGGAGAGGTCCACATGAGGAGGCCACGGAGAGGTCCACATGAGGAGGCCCCAGGCGGCATGGCAGTGGGTCTGACAGAAAGCAGACACACAGGCTGACCCTGGACTAGAGGCTTTTCATAGACTTACGATGACAGAGGACTAGGCCATGTCCAGGCCACTAGGTTAAATACAACACGTTTTTTCCCACTATACAAAGCAACAATAGTTAGAAGAAATGAAAGAGATTGGAAGGGACAGAAATTAGTTGAGAAGAGAAAAAGAAAAGTCTAGGTGAGGCAAGCACTGATTGATACTGTGGAGCCTGGCTGGTCCTGACCTTAGCCCTGACCAGGAAAGAAGACTGAACACAACAGTGTCCTTCCACAAAACTGAAGATCCCTTGGTGACCTCAGCTGCTGGAGCAGAGCCAGGAATCTACACGGAGGTAATAACGGCCTGAACAATTAGAGTAGCTGTCGGAGCCCACAAGTAAAGGCCCTGCTTTACAGCCAAGGCTTCCATTAGTTCTCTTATCACAGCTGTAACAAACATTGACCTTACCATCGAATTCACAGCAGACCTGAAAAACGAAGCCTGAAGGGACCTGGCGTACTCTGAGCGCTCTTGCTAATTCATGCGTGCTGGAAACATCACAACATCAGGGCTTGCAAATCAAGAAAGAAAGAAGTAAAAGTCAGAAACTCAAGTAGTGTGGGCCTGAAATCCTGGTGAACACGCTGCTTTCCTCACTTGTCTCCAGACAAGAGGGGATGACGTTAGCAATAGCTGCCCATCAGGGTGGCACCCAGCTGCAGTCTACAGGCTCTGCTCCTCCTCCCACCTTCCTAAGAAAAGGCAAGCACTGGTAAGATTGACATCTTGCTGGTGAGACGCCCTCTGTTAAGATGCTTAGCCCACTGGATGTCCCCCCTGCTCCCTCTGACTCAGAGGGTTTCTGAAGGAGACTGCCCTTAGCTTCTATCTTCCCATTCTCTGTTCTCTCCCATGCCCACCTAGGAAACAAAGTGGTTCAAGCAGGTACTGAGAACGTTTTTAGATCTTTGCTGATACCAGGGTAGACTATTTGTCTGTTAGGGCTGCCATCATAACAGCATGTCGCAGAATAAGTGGCTCAGACAATAGAATGTTTTATCACTGTTCTGAAGGCTAGCGGTCTAAGAGGAGGGTGTTTGCAGGGTTGCTTTCTTTTGAGATGTTTCTCCTTGGCCTGCAGATAGCTGTCTTCTCAATGTCCATGCATAGCATCTTCTATGCCCCAGCTCATCCTTGGTAGATCTTCCTCCTGTAAGGATACTGATCATATTGGCCCAAGGTCCTACTCTTTTTTTTGGAGGGGGGGTGTTCAAAATAAGTTTTCCTTGTGTAGCTTTGGAACCTGTCCTGTAACTCGTTCTGTAGAACAGGCTGGCCTTGAACTCACAGAGATCCACCTACATCTGCCTCCCAAGTGCTGGGAATAAAGGTGTGTGCCACCACTGCCCGGTTGAAGTCCTACTCATGACTTAATATAACCTGAACTCTCTTCCTAAGAGGCCTTTCCTCCAAGAACAGTCCTACTGGGAGCCAGGAACACACTCTAATTCATATCAGATAATGGACCATAAGCAGCCAGTGTGTTTCTTTGGGTGGAGGGACAGTTGGTGCCATTCTGGCAGTTCATTTTCCGTAATTAACACACCATACAAAACATCACACAACTCTTAGCAGCAACTGCTTCCTTCGGTGATTGCCATCATTTTAACTTTGGTGGTTTGAATAATAATGGCCCCCATAGGCTCCTGTATTTGAATGCTTAGTCACCAGGGAACCTTTTAAAGAAGTAGAAGGAGCAGAAGGTGTGACTTTGTTGGAGGAAATGTGTCACTGGGGGTAGGTTTTGAGGTTTCAAAAGTCCATACCATGTCCAGTCTCTCTCTCCCCCTCTCCTCACCCCTCCCTGTCCCTCTCCCTGTCACCTGTGATCAGAATGTAGGATTCTCTGCTACTTCTCCAGCACCATGACGACCTGTGTGCTGCCATGCCCCCTGCTGTGATGATAATGGACTAAGCCTCTGAACTGTAAGCAATTAGATGCTTTCTTTTATAAGAGTTTCCTTAGTCATGGTGTCTCTTCACAGCAGTAGGACAGTGACTAAGACGTTAGCCAAAAGCTTCCAGCCTCTGCACACCTCCATGTCTTTACCTGTTTATTTTTTTCTCATTCTTTGTCCAAATCAAAGGTTGAAACAGTGCTTAAGGCATCTTTGAGTTGGTGGGGCCCAGGTAGCTGTATACTATTTGTTTTAATTTCTTAAATTACTTCCTGATCAGAACTTTGGCTCTGTCTATAAATGTCTTCTATCATCATCTCCAGGTGGAAACGGAGTGTCCCTTTAACGTACTCTTGTTAAATGTCTCAGTTTTTACAACATTACTATCCCAGATTACTCTGTTTTTGATAGAATGGTTGCATTACAAGTTCCAACTAGGGACTGAAAATTCATGAACCCAAATGGTTGTGCCTCAGCTTAAAAACAAAACAAAAAAACAGCTAAGTAAAAACTTTTTGCTATAGAGGTCTGTCTCGAAGGGCAGATGGCTCATCTCTTCCTTAGATAAGCTGTTCTCAGAGGTGGAGAAGCTGGGAGCTGGCTCAGAGGACAGCACCTGCTGCCTTGCAGAGAGAGCAGGAGCATTTGGCTCCCAGCACCATCCTCAGTGGGCGCTCACAATCACCTGTAACTGCAGCTTCAAGGACTCAGACTCCATCTTCTGCTTCCATGGGAACCTATACACACATGCTGCACATAGAAACATTCAGACACATATAGAAAACAAAATAAATAATTAAAATATATGCAGACATTAATCTGCTTCCACCACTTTGACATACATTGTAGCCAGTTTACTTCCAAGAACAACTGATTTGGCAGTGATACTTGTTAAAAGGAGCTAATGTTCCCCATATGGCATGTTGCTCTGTTTTGTAACTTGGCATGCTCTCTGAAGAATGAAGAGGAGATAAAGTCAAGGAGCCCAGGGATCCTGCTTATGCCATGGAGCATGGACCTGCCCTTCAGGACATAGGCAGGGCCTGTGCCAGTTAGAGCAGGGCAGCAATGACCCCTTGGTGTAAGAAGACAGTGCTGTTGGAAGAGTAGGTTAAAGAGAAGAACAACTTTAAAATGATAAAGAATTTAGGCTGAACAGTGATGTCATATACCTTTAATCGCAGCACTCAGGAGGCAGAGGGAGATGGATCTCTGAGTTCAAGGTCAGCCTGTTCTACTGAGTGAGTTCCACCAGGACAGCCAGGGCTACACAGTGAAACCCTGGTGGGTTTTTTGTTTGTTTGTTTAAGACAATTTAACATTTAAATTAAATGCATTCTTTGTCTAGTGTAGGATGAACATTTTTTAAGCTTAGGTTTTCTGGTTAAAACTATTCTTTACCTACATGAATCTCACTCATAAAGTAAGAATAGATTTGTCACTATCCTTAGTTGTGTTCTGTTTTGTGAAAGAATATTATAGTAACAATCAGGAAACTATCTGCCTGTAAAGTCCTATATTTAATTTTAATTGTGTACACTTACTTAACCCACACCTTGCAGTTTCATTAGCAACTTATATGTGATATTTTCAAATTATCCACTTTATTGTAAATGTATGACTCACTGGTTTATGTAAAATGTAATTGTGTTGGGCAGACTCCAAGGCACTCCCAGCAGCGCCTGCCTCTCAGCCTACGCCTCCATCATTCCTTCTCCAGGTGATGGACAAAATGTAGACTTTTCAGACAGCATGGGGAGAGGCGAAGGGATGTTGGTCCCGTGATCATGGGCACAAGCTGTCATGCTAACAGGAGTCTGGGGACCACGAGTGACAGCTTGAGAAAAATGAAACTTAGATTTTTACTCTAATAGCATTACTGTGTGCCCTTCAGTACCAAAAGGTGGGAGGATGTTGATTCCATTAAGAAACCTTGTTCTGGTGCCGATCATGACAGCACCCGGCAGTTCCAGGCAGGAGAGGGATGCTGGACACTGGAGGGAAGTCCAGCTTGGAACAAAGGTATCCTGACATACAGCTGTCCCGAGAGGTGGCCTTCCCTGATCACACATGCTGACGGCCTTGAGAGATGTCTGTGATGTGCACTGCTGTGCGTTGGGCTTGAACTCCTGTGCGACAACCAAATGAACTTACTGAGCCATGAACTTGGGAATAAAAGTGTTGTTCTGAATGGGTTCAGAATCAGCAGTAAATGGATGATGCTTGAAGCACAGTCAAGAACTCAGGAAGAGCGCATTGAGTGCCAGGAGGAGGGGCTACGAGCTGAAACCCAGGAAGAGGCCTTGGCAGCAAACTGAGCAGCCAGAGAGCCTGGAGCTTGTGCTGTAGGACCTCAAGTGTTTTGAAGGTCACGGACAGATACAGGACTGCTTCAGTCAGGCAAAGCAGTCTTGACCATACAGAAGTTGCATTTTATCCTATTAACTTACTTGTAACTTGTAATTAGTAATCAGTAAGTATTGCAGACTTATTAAAATGTGCTTAAGTAGGGCGTTGGTAGCGCACACCTTTAGTCCCAGCACTCGGGAGGCAGAGGCAGGCAGATCTCTGTGAGTTCGAGGCCAGCCTACTCTACAGAGTAAGTTCCAGGACAGCCTCCAAAACAGTACAGAGAAACCCTGTCTCAAAAAACAAAAAAGCAAAACAAACGAAATGTGTTTAAATGAAAGTGCATGTGTGTGCACACACAACACAAGGCTTGTGTGCTTCCTAGAGCTTGTGTAGGATTATTAATGATATCTAGGGTAAGCTTTTTGTGACATCTAAACATAAGTGGTTTTTCAGTTGGGATGCATTTTTATTGTGTTTCATTTTGCTAATATCTGATATGAATACACAGTAAAATTTACAGCCAGGTGTGGTGGCTCACACCTTTAATTCCAACTCTCAGGAGGCAGAGGTAGATGAATCTCTGTGAGTTCAAGGTCAGGCTAGTTTACGTAGTGAGTTCCAGGACAGTCGGCTACTCAGTGAGACCCTGTCTCAAAAGAAACAAAAAACGAAAGACCTAACATTTACCGTTTTGATGACTGTTGATGTACATTTGAGTAGCACCAACTGTCGTTACATTGTTGTCCACCTCCAGAGTGCTTTACATATTCCCTGACTGAAGCTCTGTGCCCATAAGCAGCCTGCCCACGGCCATCCCATTGGCTCTTGGCAGCACTGCTCTGCATGATATGTTTATGAATTGAGCTCTCTTGTGAGCCGTAGTCATGTACTCGTTGGTCTTCGTAACTAGTTGGTTTCATTCAATATAACCGCCTCCAGGCTCAGCCATGTTGTGTGTTGGACTTCCCTCTATTACCACATTTTGTTTGTGCACACATCTGAACCCTCAGGTGTGTAGTCTATAGATTGCATGGTGATTCTTTTAAATTCCTTTGGGAGCGTTGTTTTCCATGGGACTGTCTCAGTTTCCATCGCACGCTCTCATCCGACACAGCCCTCAGCAATGCCAGAGGGTTCTAAGCTCTCCCCCATCTCATGCTGCCTTCTGCCTGTTCTTTCCAGTTCTGCTCTATACGACACATCGGTCATCCTAATGAGTGTCAGGTGTCCTCACCGTAGATTTGAGTTTTATTCCCCTATGACTAATTATGTTGAGCATCTTTTCATGCTCTCTTGGGCTGTTAATAGATCATTAGAGAAACATCGCTTGTGGTTACACTAATTTTAGATTTTATTCTGACAAAACATGTCTTCACAGATTTTTTTTTTATGTTGCCAATTCTTGCTTCTCCTATTTTCTTGAACAAGTGCTTGATTTTGGTTTTGCCTCTAATATTTATGCAGCCAGTATAAAGGATAAGATACCAAATCATGCTGTTTTTTATATTTCATGATTTTTTTAAACATTTTATTTATTTGTGTGTGTGTGCACATGTGGCGTGTATTTGTGAAGTCAGAGAACAATCTGTAGGACTGCATTCTCTCCTATCACGTGGGAACTACAGAGGAAACTCAGTCATTAAGATTGACAGCAGGCACTGTACAGCGCCCACTGTAATCATGTTGCTACTACCTGACAAGTCAGACTTTGGAAAAACGGTCCATATAGATTTCTAAAGTTAAGGGGAAAGAAAATTTTAGCATTCATGTTATTTTGTTTTATTTAACATGCTTATAGCCCTCCTTTGGGGGCTGGAAGATGACTCAGTGGTTAAGAGCACTGACTGCTCTTCTAGAGGATCTGGGTTCCCAGGACTCACATGGTGTTTACAGACATCTGTAGCTCTAGTTCCAGAGGACCTGATGCCCTCTTATGGCCTTCACAGGCACTGTACAATGTGGTACACATGCATGCAGGCAAAACACATAAAATACAAATAAATAAAATCTTCATGTTTTTGTTCTGTTTTGTTTTTTAAGACAGGGTTTTTCTGTGTGAAACTCTGGCTGTCCTGAAACTTGCTCTGTAGACCAGGCTGACCTGGAACCCAAAAATAAGTAAATCTTAAGATATAGTCCTCCTCTCCCTCCTTTCCCATATCTTAAGACAGAGTCTCACTATGTAACTAGGCTTATCTTGAATTAATTACCTTCTTGCCTTAGCCTTTAAGTTCTTGGACTATGGGCATATGCCGCTGTGCCTGGCCATTTTATTATTTAATATTATTCTACAAGTCTACATAAAGGTGCTTCTGCATCTTTCACAGAATGTTGGTCAACCAAAAGATATGATATTAAGGAGTCAGACTCCCGACCCCCCATTCCCCCTCCACACACACACACACACACACACACACACACACACACACACACACACACACACACACACACACACACACCAGGGTAGCTTGTTTTTGTTTCTGGTGACCAGATCTTGTGAAGTGTCTCTAATGTCACTTCCATAGTCTTCCTCTGCTTCTGGACATTCAGAGTTGTTGATGAAAATGTAAGTTTCATTATGTATAACTTCACATAACAGAGAGATCACTCCAGTTGGTCTCATCAGATTTCTAAGAAGCCTGGTCTCTGTGAAATTAGTACTTAGGGCTGAGTCGCATGGCTCGTTATGCAAGGGTGGAATGGAGAAAGGACTGTGCTTAGGTTCTCTACCAGGACCAACAGTTTTGTAGGCAAGGGATTGTTTTCAAGTGGAATTTCAGTTGGTTTCTGCTTGAGTTTTCGCTTCTTTAAACAGTAATATGTCTTATCTTTTTTTAACAGTTGTTTCGAGAAGTACGGATAATGAAGATATTGAACCATCCTAACATAGGTATGCGATTTATGCATACAATTAATGACAAAGAGCGTCTATCTCTTCGTGGAAAGGCCTTTGAATATGTAGGGTTTTACTGCTGCTCTCTATGAAAAGAATAAAAGTGAAAACTTGGGGACAATGACACTGCGCAGTGGTACAGTCCTGGAGGTCCCTGGCAGCTGTCCTCTGCTGCTGTAGCGTCTCCTGCTTGACACCACATTTCAGTACGGATTTCTATCTTCTGTTGAATCAGAAATTGGCATGTCACCAGCTATTAATAGAGAAGAATTACTTATATTTTGCTAATAAACATTTGAGTTTAATGTAGTGCTGGTAGGCAAAATCATGTTATATTTTGAAGAAAATAGTTTTTATTTTGCCCCCTTCACAAATAAACTCATTGCTCAGATACATTATATAAATCACTTGATTCTAAGTAGTAAAAAATTATTTTTAAGCTACTTTTTTTTAAAGATTGTATCTTGCATCTTTAAAGAGTCTCCCTGTGTGTAACCATTAATGTGATCATGCTTGGTGGATAATTTCTGCTGTGTAAATCTAGTTCTGTTTTCACTAGAACTTTTTTTAATATCACGTAAATGTAGGTTTGTCTTATTTTATACTAAACATTAACACTTCGTGATAATGTAATGCTGCACCCTCTCTTGCTAAGTGCTCACAAAAACTCTCTGGTTTTAAGATCTCTCTGAGTGTCTCTCTCTCTCTACTCTCTACTCTTCCTCTGTCTCTCTCTTTCTGTCTCCTTCCCCCCCCCCCCCGATCTTTTGGTTTTTGAAACAAGGTTTTTGTAACCCTAGCTGGCCTGGAATTTACAGAACTCCACCTGCCTCTGCTTCCCAAGTGCTGGAATTAAAGACGTTTGTCATCACCACCTGGCAAGATTTCTCTTTTTATTCTAACTAGAAAAGGGTATGGCTTTTTCTTCTCAAAAACTGTTTTAACTTATAAGTTGACTCCAGATCACTTTGTGATAAGGTGTAAGTTGTTTCCTTGCAAAGAAGTAACTCTTGGGGACTTTTTTATTTTCAAGTTAGAATTATTCGTTTTAGAGAGTATTCTAATATTATTCTTAGTGTTGCTAAGGTCTGCAGAAAGAGCATCCGTTTTATGCTGTCAGTTACAGAGTTGTATGTAGTAGGTCTTTTTCTGTCCCGCCAGCCAGCTCCCGAGTAATGACATGGAGACTTATAATTAATTATGAAGGCTCAGTCTATAGCTTAGGCTTGTTCCTAACTCTTATATTAATCTACATTCTATCATGTGGCATTATCCTTCTTCTATCTTGTACCTCCTGTTTCCTCTCCATGTCTCCTCCTGTTTCTTCTCCGTGTCTCCTCATATTTCCTCTCTGTCCCTGGAAGTCCTTCCTAACCTCTTCCTGCCTACCTATTGGCATTTAGCTCTTTATTAAACCAATCAGAAGGTGCCTTGGCAAAGACACATCTTCACAGTGTTAACAAGTATTCCACAACTGTTGTTTCTTCTTTTTTCAGTGAAACTGTTTGAAGTTATTGAGACAGAGAAGACGCTCTACTTAGTCATGGAATACGCGAGTGGGGGTAAGAGTGAGTGGGCTCAGAAGTCATGTCATGTTTGACAGGACACAGAATGGATGGTGCTTGGTGGTTTGACAGGACACAGAATGGATGGTGCTTGGTGGTTCATTGTAGCATTTATGCCTTCATTGTTATTGTAATCTATAGTTTTATTAACATATCTTTAACTACCTCTTAATGAAAATTCAAATGTTTGTATTCAAGTCCTGCTGAGCTTACAGTATAAATAAAACTTTTGGCTTATTTAAAAATTACTTAGGGATTTTCTAAATTTTTTGTCATCTTTTGAATGTTTTAATTTGCTGATTTAAATATTAAAATAACGCATTTGATTTGTAGCTCAGGAAATCCCAAGTACAGAATGTATTTAATAAAATCTGTAGTGAAAGCTGCTCTATGTCAGATTTTTTTAACTGACTGCTCACATATGACATATCTGCAGTATATATGCATTGCCAAGATAATCCAGGAATGTTTGGATTTAACTAACTTGATCTGTATGCTCTATAAATTAGGGTTGAGTTGATGGACAGTGGCAGAGCCCATGTGTAAAACACATGTACTTTGACTATTGCAGGGTCACAAGAGGACTGATTTTTTTTATTTCATGTTGATTAAATAATAGGAAATCACTTTTATCTTCTGCACTTTCCCTTAAATAAGAGACACTTGATTCAAAATATGATTCCATTAAGACTTCTTATATTACATTTTATGGAGTTACATCATTAAAAAGTAAGAAAAATATTTAAAGGGCATGATTTAAAAGTACAAAGAACTTAAGCAATTGAAAAATAAGGGGACTAGAATTATTTTATTGATGTATTATGTTTTTATTAATTAATAGGAAAACATTGCATTGAACTTAGTGTAGAGCTCCTCCATTAGTGAAGGCTGGGGGATCGTTGTAGCAATGCAGGTCTTATGTAAACTGAATAAAGATTCTGTTTATGGCATCTGTGCAACACATTTCTATATGACTTCTCAGATTTCTAAACTTTATTTTAAATACTGAGCATGCATAACTGATTTTAAGATGTTTTTGCAGATTAAATTTTTAGTAAATTTGCAAAACGTTTTTCTGCCCTGAAAATAGTTCAGTGTAGGTTTTTGGTTTGTTTCCTGATTTGTTCCTCTGTCTGTCTTTGGTGGGTTGGGGCACTGAGCATGAGGCCTTATGTTGGGCAGGCACTCTGCACATAGCTGCATCCCAGCCCACCCGTGTAGATCTCTGACATGCTGGAAAACCATGTGAATCTGCATGAAACGCAGATCTGTTATGAAACTTGTAAGTGCTACCCAAGGAGTTGCTTTCTGTCCTTTAGTTCTGTTTCCATACAAACCCATCCTGTCAGGATAGGCCCTGACTGTTACTTTCAGTTCAGTAAAACTCATTTATTTTGTTTGTTTGTTTTTCTCCATTGCAGTAATCTATAATTTAGAAAAAGGGGTTAGACATTAGAAATGGCAGGCCTCTGAAGGCCAGGGGTGCCATTCTGCTTCTATAAAGGTCCACCACAGGCTCTGCATGTAGGAACTGATTCAACTGCTGGTAATAAGTACAGTCAACTCTCTATTGGTACTGAGGGAAGGGTGTGACATCTGGGGGAGGGGCAGGAGGAGTACTGTAGAGAGGTGGGTTCCATATGTATGTGTTGGGTGGGGCAGAGACAGACTGTTGTATATGTGAAGAGACACTGTGATCACAGCAGTGTTTATAAAGGGAAACATGAGATTGGCGCTGACTTACAGTTCAGAGGTTCAGTCCATTATCATCGTAGTGCAGCATGGTGGTGTGCAGGCTGACATGGTGCTGGAGCTGAGAGTTGTACATCTTGATCTGCAGGCAGCAGAAGTGAAGACTGGCACATCGGACATGGATTGGACATATATGAGACCTCAAAGCCCACCTCCAACCAGGCCACACCTCCTAAATGTGCACTCTCTATGGGCCAAGCATTCCAACACAGAGTCAGTGGGGACCATACCTGTTCAAACCACCCCACAGAGAATGAAAACCTACTTTCTTTGAGTCATACAAAGCAATGACTCTGTTAATAAGAATAACCATGGCTCTTTGGCAGTGCATCTAAAATCTTTTTTTGACATTTTAAATCTGTTATTGGCAAGGCAAGTCGGGGAAAAATAAAACTTTGAATTTTTCCTCTGAAATCTCCATATGGTTTCAGATTGAATGTGATATGCACACCTGAACATCTGGATCAGGCTGCTGCCACTTTGCCAGGTGTCAGTCAGGGGACTCCGACTAGCAGAGTGGGGATTAGAGAGCCAGGGGATTCCTCTATGGTTTCTCGAATCATGGTTAATTGAAAGAAACCTGTTAAAGTAGGTGTTGAGGCTCCTCTAACACAGTATTTAGTTTTCCTTTTGTTTATGCAAATACTACTTATAAGTGCTTACAGGGTGACCTTCTAGGTACTGAGAATATACAGGTAAACGAAGGTAGAGTCAGCCCTCCAGATCACGTTGTAATTGGTGAGGCAAAGCTTTGGCAAACACTGTGCTATGTGGAAGCCTGAGGGATGCAGTATCAGCTCCCGAGGCACAATCTAATGCGTGATACTTGAACTCTTCTGTTTATCTTTCCCAGCCTAAACTCTGACGGGTTAACTGGAGGCAACAACCACTACCCCATATCCAGAAGGACTACCCTGATGAACCAACTAGAACACTCATTCATTTCTCGTTCTCGTCATCCCATTTATCACTTACGCCACAAAATAACCATGTTCGGCATTGTAGATGTGTTAGTCCCATCAACATACATCCATTTGCTTTTTAATATTTTACTTATATCCTAAGGAAATTTTCATATGTCACACATCTGTGTATGTAAATAAAAGTGTCATTTATTGAGTACTATATGCCACTGTGCCAAACACATGCATTGTTTCATGTAATCCTCATAGAAACCCAAGTAGACTCTGTGGAAACAGAATCTTCATGGAGTTAGACAGTCCTGCTAATGTCCCCTAGCATTAAGTACCCACTAAGTATAGGCTACTTGGGATACATACCCAGCATTCAGATTCTGAAACCTGAGATTAGCTTGGCTATAGTATAGTGTATAGTATAGTGCATGGTATAGTGCATAGTATAGTATAGTGTATAATATAGTATTAATACCGTGTAAGCTTTTAAGCTGTCTTGTGAGTTGTGACTCTACCTGTACATCTACCTGCATTGTGCAGCTGATAAAGACACAGAAAATAAGTTCCTCCCTTACACTGAGGGAATATTCCAGATTTTAATTTAAGATTAATGTTTCTAAACTATTACAGAATAGAGAAAAAATTTTAGCTTAGATGGAGACATAGATACACAGATTGAATAGAAAATTTCAGCACTGTCTACGTACTGTTAATGAGTTCAGCACATACTTGTTGCATGTCCACTCTGTGTTCTGTCATGGGATGAAGGTGTGTACATGGTACAGCTGTGATGGGGTTGAGGCAGCCAGCTGGTCATCTGCGGCAGCAGAGTGTAGACAAGGGTGATGGATATTCCGTGTCGCTTGTGGGCAACTGCCAGGATGTATGCAGGCGTGTGAATAAGCATAGTCAGCATATTACAGAGAAGAATGATGGAGTTGGGCCACGCTGCATGGTGGGATTTAAGAGAAAGCATTGTTCCTGCTTTGTAGCGGAGGCCACAACACCAGAGCCAAATATGACTTTGAACTTCCCCGTGGTTTCCCTTCAGTAGAATGGGTAATAAAGAGTTGACTGTATTTCATGTAACTTGTAGAGACCACATCTTCTTGGTTATTTTTAATAATTTTTCTAAATCATAAATTGCTACAGATTCTCAATTCTACATGTAATTTTTTCCTATCCCTGTGTTAGTTTGTGACTTGTATAAATGTAGCAGAAAATGGTAGACCAAGTGGCTCTTGAAAAGTAAGGCCAAAACTTGGCATTGCGTATATTGTTAACCAAAATCAATGTGTATTTATTGCCTGCTTTGCCTTTCTGATTCAGGTGAAGTATTTGATTACTTAGTTGCCCACGGAAGAATGAAAGAGAAAGAGGCCCGTGCAAAATTTAGGCAGGTATGGAAAGTGGTTTTCAACTTTGTTTTGCTGATATTTTTAGTGATTATAACGAACAGTATCACAAACAACTTTGAGAGTATATGGGATTTTTCAAAAGAAAAATTCTCCTTTCTTACACTTTTTAAGAATGGAAAATTACTAAAAAAGAAACCCATTTTCCCTGGATTTCACTTTAAAATAATAGTTGCAGATGGTTAGTTTGAGATGGTCATGAATTGTAACATTTGGTAAATTAGACTCAGTGTTTACCTTTGAATCTGAAAAGCTCAGACCACACAGAAAGAGAGAAGAAATAAATACCCAGTTCTTTGATGTGGCCAGAGATTGTTATCAAGTCCTGTTCGCTTTATGGTGCATTACATGTATGTGCTGGATAAGAAGTTACTATTTTCTTCTATAGTTAAATGTATATCGGTTTTAAAATTCATTTCAGTCTTAAAGACTATGGTCAGTTTTATTTAGCTGCATATGTGAGGAGAATGCAAGTGTGGTAATATGCCTTTCCAATGTAGCATCGGAGTAACTTACCGTAGAAAGAAGAAAGTGAAAGCAGGGGATTTTAAAACACATTTAGAATTTTACTTTTTAGTTTTGCAACTGCATTACATGTGCTTTTATTTTTTTACACAATTTATTCAGAAAACACTTGCATATAAGAAAATTGCACACTATAATTAACTAGACTGTAAGTTTATACATCTCAATGAACTTGTATATGGTTACAGGGGCTGATTGGAGCAGAACCTGTAGCATTTTATTGGATTTTATACTTTCACTGTTGGACATATTTTATATACTTATCCACCACCAAAATGAAAACATCATGGCAGAGTTAGAACCAGAAAAACAATTATCTTTATATTCCCTTTCAAAACTCATGACCCACACTTGTATTCAGCCCTTCCTCGTCCCCTGACATTTAGACTTTCTTGTTCTTTTTTCTTTGTATATAGAAAAACAAGTATATTTGTTTACATGGTGAGATTCTGAATATGAGGAAGAACGTGGGGAGTGCTAGTAGATAGTGTGACTCACTTAATTTTATACATTCTAAGTCCGTCAATTTTGACAGTTTTTATGTTTTTCTTTAGAGCTGAATAGTATTCCATTTTTCATATATATGCCAAACTTTCATTTACTATTCATGTGCTGTTGGACAACTAGGCTGAAAAAAATATACTTTATAAATTACTATAGAGACCCTCGTCGAGAATGAACCCATTCACCTTTTGACCTGAACTTCCAAAGAGATTGTGTAGATGCTTTGTCCTATAAGTTTCTCTTATTCGGGTAGATCCCTATAGTTGCTCATAATAGTGGGTGGGGCCTATAAGATGGCTGAGGGAGCAAAGGCACTTACATCAAGCCAGACAACCTGAGTTCAGCCCCCAGGAACCATATGGAAGGAGGCAGAACTGACTCCTGAAAGTTGTCCTCTGACCTCAATAGACACGTCATGCATGGCAGTATGGGAGGGGTGCATACAATCTCCGATCTAGGGCAGTTAGCTTTCAAGATCCTCCCTGCTGTGGGGAGCTCTGACTCTACTTGATGAGCTTTGCTTCCCTGACCTTTACAAAACAAGCAAACAGTACCTGTGAAAACAACTGGTAATGAGGAAGCAACATTAAGAGGCTGGGCTGTGTTGAGTCCCTTCCCATTAAATTCTCTCCTATCCTGGGGTGGAATTTCTTTCTGTCTGGTCAAGCACTCCAGTTATCTCCCACCTTGTCTGTTAGTCATAGCAGATGAGTAAGAAAATTCCAGTTGTTGACACATGCTACCTTTGGGATCTTCGTGTATGTTTTAAAGATTATTTCCCTTTACCCATTTTCTTCTCAGCTTTCTGGTTTTACTTACTTGCTAAAATATGGCAACTAGGAAGTTGTACTTGATGAAGAGGCTTAGTGTTGTAAAAGTATGCAGTCAGCCATTGTGGTGAATGGGAACAGGATAGGGCTTAGGTTAAGATCCTTAGCCGAAGCCGGGCAGTGGTGGCCACGCCTTTAATCCCAGCACTCAGGAGGCAGAGGCAGGCAGATCTCTGTGAGTTTGAGGCCGGGCTGGACTGACAGCCTCCAAAACAATACAGAGAAACTCTGTTTTGTAAAACCAAAAAAAAAAAAAAGATCCTTCGCCCTAGCCAAAAATTAAAAATTTTAAAAAAATGTATATTTCCTTGTATGTATGATTTTTTTGTATTAACAGTGAAAGAATGAACTATGTTAGCAAGGATATGTAGATTCATGCCCTTGACTCTACTCTTTGTTATGCTAAAAACAATACAGAGTTGTAAGACCATGTTAGCAACCATTGCCAGGCCTCTACACTCCGTAAGCTGTGAGGGTATGCAAACACACACACACACACACACACACACACACACACACACACACACACACACACACACACACGTATTGAGGCTGGGGAGATGGCTCAGCAGTTAAGTGCTCTTCCAGGGGACCCAGTTCAATTCCCAGCACCCACATAGTAGCTCACAACCATCTGAATCTCTAGTTCTGGTGGAGAGAGGTCCCATCCCCTTTTCTGACCTCTGAGCATTGTACACATGCATAAAATGAAAGTAAGTCTTATTTTCAAAATTATAGTATTGATTCCAAGGTCAAAGCTACTACTTAGAGAATAGTAATTCCTGACTGACATATGTTGTTGCAAAGCTACCCCCAACAACACGTGTGGTGCCTGAAGAGTCAGCACAGGCCCACTTGTAAATCTTGTCCTCAAGGTCCACATGGAAGGGTCCTAGAGAAGTCCTTGCATTCTCGGGTGGCAGAGTCTGCTGGGGGCCAGTGTGAGGAAGCATGGGCTTGTGGGTGGAGGTTCATGTGGTGAGTCAGAAGCCAAACCTTCTTTCATGTGCGTGATGACACTGTATGCTCGTTACACTAGCTCAGAGTCACTTTCTGTAGCGAGAATACGGGCTTCCTTCGTGCAGCATGCTCTTACATTAGCTTCCATTGTTAAAGTTCTGGAGCGTAGCAAGATTCTTTTTCCAGAAATGTCCATAGAGACAGTACTGTCAGGTATGAACGCATGGCCTCTGGTCACACTTGTCAGCCAGATCAGTGTGGCACACCTTCACTGTGTGGTGCAGTATGTGACCTGGAAAAGACAGCTGTTTCTGTCACTGAGTGTAGAGAAGTAGCCTGGCACCCTGAACACTGTGCCCTGATAGGATGTCCAGTAAAATACACATGCAAACAGATCCTGTGACTAACAGACATAATGTAGTGAAAATCAAGGTTAGAACCTTGAAGCAGGACTCTCCAGAATCTTACAGATGTTTGTTGTTCTGTCCAGCTGTGCGTAGGGACTCATACTGAAGATGCTCATGGCATTGTCATCCTGCCCAGACATTTAGTGACTGCAGTATTTGCTCAGTATAGAATCCTGGGACTTTCACCAAGCTGTCTGTCAAAGCTTGATTCTATCAACTTCATGAGTATATCATGTTCCTTCCTCATTAATGTATCTCACCCTTTACCCTCTCCCCACTTGCCAAAAAAACTCAACTGCTCCTGTCCTTCAAGGACACCATCAACCAAATGCACACCCTTCAGGAACCATTTCTGGTGAGAATCATTGGCTTTCACGACCCCTGGCTTTGCACCTCTGCTTCTGTGAGCCTCTGTCCCTTCTCAATGAATTGTAAGCTCCGTAAGGGGAGTGCTCATCTAAGTCCATTTTTGTACTCCCTGCTAGGAACAAGCACATAGCAGGTACTCAATAAACTGACTTTCAATCAAATGCATTTAGTTGAATTATTTACTCATTGTGTTGGTGGTTTTGTTTTTTTCAGATTCATGTCTTGTCTTTGAACTGTTTTAACATACATTTGAATAATTTCCTAGCACTGAAATGCCTCTTTCACTCTGCTCTGAATTCCTTTCCCCCTCATTCCTGTTAACACAGCCATACTTCATGCCACCCTTAGACTTTCGGGAATCTCATTCTGTCTGCATTTGTGAACAGCTAACCCACATCCACACCAGATTCACATTTAACTGACCCCATCACTCTGCGTGAAAATGACCGTCCTTTAGGCACAAGATATAATTATACATACTGGGTAGCTCCTTATCAATTGCTAGCGCCTCCTTTTAAAGAATCACCACAGAAAAGTTTATAATTGATTTCTTGTTTGTATTCAAGGCCTTTGCACTGCTGGACACTTCCCTCTCTGGCTCTTATCCACAGAGTCCTATACACTGCCTCTAACAGCAAAATGCATATGCAGTGCACAGTAATTTGTCCAGCTAAACTAAGGGCAAACATAATATTAACTTGGATCTCACTTATTGATTGTTTTTTTTTGAGGGTTAATTTTTCCCTATTTATATTTGAGCAGAAAGTATGAGATGTTGTTAAATACTTCACTGATGTTGTTGATAATAAGGAAATAAACTTGAGCAAATGTGATATAGTCCCAAATACTCTTTGCTTTAGCTCCAGCCAACTATCTTGAATGCTAGTTTACATGTGCCAAAGCCCTCTTTCTACACTGAAGTAAACCCTTGTTCTAAATTACAAATTATATACTTTGACTCATGTAAACAGAAATTTATTGGGTATAGAGAATTTCCATGGATGTTGACCAAAAATATTATAGTGTGTTTTCCCAAGAGAAAACATTTAAAACTTTCATCTCTTTAATAAGCATATTTTTCCAAACTAGCCATGAAATTGCTGTTATTTTTAAAATTAGTACTTTATTAAATTGAAAATGAAATTATGAAAATCAAGTATTTGAATTTCATAAAGTAATTTTGACTTTTTACCCAAATATTTTTCCAGATTGTATCTGCTGTACAGTACTGTCATCAAAAATGCATTGTTCACCGTGATCTTAAGGTAAGTTGCTGCTTTTAAAATTAAAATATTAATTATGAAAGTATGTAATGCGGGACTAAGGGGCTGGGGAGATGGCTCGTTGAATAAGAGCACTTGCTTTGCAATCACGAGGGACTGATTTAAAATCTGCAGCACACAATAAAAACCTGGTAGGGCTGTGCATGCCTATAACTCCAGCATTTGGAGGCAGAAACTGGTAGGTTCTGGGAGCTCACTGGCCAGCCAGTCCAGCTGAAACAGCCAGTGTCAGGTTCAGGGAATGAAGCAGAGGGTGATATCGCAGGACACTCAGGGTCCTCCTCTGGCCTCCACCCACAAAGCCATACACACACTTAAAATTTGTCCTAATAAATTAGGGCCACCTCTCCAATTACCCAGCTTCTTAGGCAGAGGATAGGGTAGTTTTTGTAAAATTGTCACTGTAGCTTATGAAAGACACTATGTTCACCAAACACATGAAAACGTGGACATGACATCAAAGTTAGATGGCTTGATTGACTATTAACCTAAAAATGTTCAAGGTCCCATCTAGACAGAAGTAATGTCAAAGCACAAGGCACAAATATATTTGCCACATGTAAGAACCAGGGTTCTTTCTTTCTCACCAAAGTTCAAAATGAGAAGAGGTTTCAATGTGTTTGTGTCAGTTAGCTTTTGGGAACAGGGATCCTCAATTAAGAAAACATCTCCATCAGAATGGCTTGTATGCAAGCCTGTGGGGCAGTTTCTTAAGGAGTGGCTCTCAGGGGAGGTCCCAGCCCACTGTGGGCGGAGCCACTCCTGTCCAGGTGGTCCTGGGTCCTATAAGAAAGCAGACTGAGTGAGCCATGAGGAGCAGGCCAGTGAGCAGCTCCCTCCATGCCCTCTGCTTAGGCTCCTGTCTCCAGGCTCCTGAGTTCCAGTGCTGACTTCCCTCAGTGGACTGACTGTGTGTGACTGGGGACATGGAAGCTAAATAAACCGTTTCCTCTCAAAGTTGTTTTTGTCATGGTGTTTGTCACAGCAATAGAAAGTAAACGTTTGAGATGCAGATAAACTAGCATGTTTTGGAATAAAGTTTGGGGTAGAAATGGTTATTATGGTCAGCCAAGCCTTAAAAGCTTGGGCTTAAGTAGTGTTTCTGCCCTTTCCCTCCTCTCCCTCCTCCTCTCCGTCCTCCTCTTCTCTTTCTCCTCCTCCCGTTCTCTTCTTTCTCCCACATCCTACTCTGGTTTTCTTTTTAACAATTCCCAGTGCCTTTATCCTTCCATCAAATCTGGATTCTGTTTAAATACATTGCCTTACACAGTGGCCAGAAATCTGTGTGTCTTAGCTCCTTTCTTCTGACCTGTTTATAGCTCCAGATGTTTCTGTATCAGTTCTTTTCTCTGGCAGTTTTAGGAGAAAGCATTTCTACAAAGAAAAAGGGCAGGTGGTTACCTGTTTGATTCATAGCTTAACACTTCATTTTTATGTCTTAAAAAATCATGTTCAGCAACTGTGCATTCAGTGCAGTTCAGTGGAGAGAGAGTTCTCGAGTATCCCAGGACTGAGATCTCAGCACTGAGTGCCAGTGTCTGTGGAGGCAGTGTGCTTGCTTAGACCCCATCTAGACCGTGTGGGAAGGTGGGAAAGTCTGCGTTATACAGACGGGACGAGATCAGGGCCTTGTAGCAGAAAGGCGTTTTGTCCTCATCGTCGTCGTCATCGTTGTTGTTGCCTGCTCCGTAATTGGTGATTTAACGTCGCTCTCCCAGATTCGCTTGTTTTCATAGTGTCTGTCTGCTTTCATTTGTTGACTAGTTGGTTCTTTTTTGTTTTGTTTTCTTGGGGGGGGGTGAGGAGTTTTGGTTTGGGGTTTGGTTGTTTTGAGACAGGGTCCTACTGTGTAGCTAGTTAAGGTTCGCCTAGAACTTTCCATCTCCTGCCCCAGTTTCCCCATGCTGAGATTATAGGCATGTGCACCGCCTTGGCCAATGTACCCACAGGTGTGACTCTAGACTTTCAAGTTGACAGTTAATGCTAGCCACCATTGTTGCAGTTATGCTTTTCATAACCTATGAGGTAAGCTAGAACACCACAAAGGAGAAAATAAGAGGAGAGACTTAGAGAAAGGAGAGAAACATGATGGGCACAAGTCCTCTGGTTTTCATCTTGGTCACATGCTACTTCTTTCTGGACTCTGACCAAAAAGCCTACAAACCAGCCTGTAACTTTGTTAGTCTATGTATTCATTAATTGGAAATGGAATTTGAAATGAAGCATGCGCTAAAAAGCAAGCCTTCATTATATTGCTTGCGTTTATAGAAGGCGTTTCCATTTTTATCTTTGGGTGATTGTTTTAACATTTTAGGGAAAGCCTCACAAACCTGAGGCAGAGTCCTTGCTTCCTACAGAACGTTTTAGACAGGATCTACTTTTAGAACAGCAGGCACTGCTGAAAATAAAGCCTATGGAAGCCAAAGTGTCCCGTTTGTTTCCTTTCACTAAGCAGTACTTAGCTGAGGAAGTATTTTGTGAGAGAGGACAGAGTAAAGAACCCCATCAGGCAGTCAGCTACACATACCCTGGAGCCTGGCATCAGCTGCCTGTTAAAATGGCGTTCCTGTGGCTCATCATGGCTGAAGTTAGTGTGTGTACCTTAGAACAGGTCCTGCTAAGGTACAGCTCCAAAATGCCTCTTACCATGAAGTTAAAAACATTTAAAATAAACCATGGGGGAGAGGTGTTTAAAATAACCTTCCTCTGAGCGAGCTTTCCTTTTCAAGTGTTAAAATCGGTCTTCCACAGATGTTATTTGGACAGCTCTGTGCTACAGAATTTGATGTTACGTTCTTAAATGAGAGCACACACTTAGCAAGCTTAGAACCTGAAAGGAGTACAGCAGACGTTTAAATTTCCTGTGCGCTTTTTACATTGTCCTTTTCATTATTTTCCTCTTAGGCTGAAAACCTTCTCCTTGATGCTGATATGAATATTAAAATTGCTGACTTTGGTTTTAGCAATGAATTCACAGTGGGGAACAAATTGGACACATTCTGTGGGAGCCCGCCTTACGCTGCCCCCGAGCTTTTCCAAGGCAAGAAGTACGATGGGCCGGAAGTGGATGTGTGGAGTCTGGGCGTCATTCTCTACACGCTGGTCAGTGGCTCCCTGCCTTTTGATGGCCAGAATCTAAAGGTACCTGCTGTTTGGTGCTGAAGCCTCATCCCCAGGAGCTGTGATGCCAGCCGCTACTTACAAATACTTTCCTTCTTTGTCGAAGGAACTGCGGGAGCGAGTCCTCCGGGGGAAGTACCGCATTCCCTTCTACATGTCCACGGACTGTGAGAATCTGCTCAAGAAGCTCTTAGTGCTGAATCCCATAAAGAGGGGCAGCTTGGAGGTGAGTGCCCTGTGTTCCAGGTGCACGCTCAGTACACAGCGTAGATGTCGCAGATGTGGTTCCCTCCCCATGACGGTTCCCAGTGTTTGCCTAGCATCTGATTTGCCTTCTCAGCATCAGAAGTGATGGCTCTTTGTTCAAAAACCATAGTAGGTCTCTCCAAAGGCTTATTTCTTCTTGATTCTTTGGTGAGTTATTAAAACTGACACGATGGAGACAAAGGTGACTATTATGCCCCAAGACATCCTGGCTGTGGACTCAGTCCAGGCTGGCCTCGAACTCAGAGATCCACCGGCTTCTGCCTCCTGGGTGCTGGGATTAAAGGCATGCACCATCACCAAAATTGTCTTTTGAAGGGGATAAACCTCACCTGTGTCAGAAACTACCTGGTCCAAAACAAAAACCTTCATGTTAGATAAACTTACCAGATATTTGAAAGTTGAAAATGGTTGTGAAAATTCTAATCTAGTTAATTCTTCACTCATCTGAAATCATATGAAGCCAAAATCTTTAATAGAAACTTTGCATCAGTATGGAAAATTTACAGACATAAGCAGGGAATATTGGGACAGGTGCTTTTCATGTAGCACACTGCTGTTGGCCACATACTTTCTGTACATACTATTTTGCATGTCCTAATCCTAACTGTGTTACAGAACCAGTGGAGGTTCTCGTGACCAAGGTGACCAGACTCTTTTCCTTCTTATACCATAATTGGGATAAGTAATGATCTTTAGAATTTTTCCCATCTGGATCTTCTTTGTTTTTTTTTTTTTGTTTTTTTTGTTTTGGTTTTTCGAGGCAGGGTTTCTCTGTGGCTTTGGAGGTTGTCCTGGAACTAGCTCTTGTAGACCAGGCTGGTCTCGAACTCACAGAGATCCGCCTGCCTCTGCCTCCCAAGTGCTGGGATTAAAGGTGTGCGCCACCAACGCCCGGCCCTTCTTTGATTTTTAAAGATTGATTGATTGATTGATTGATTGATTGTGTGTGTGTGTGTGTGTGTGTGTCTGAGTGTTTGCCTGTATGTATGTGAATTGCATACATGCAGTGTCCTGAGAGTCCAGAAGAGGGGGTAAATCCCTTGTAACTACAGTTACAGGTGGTTGTGAGCTGTCATGTGAGTCTAAGAACCCAACCTGGGAAATTGTTTTTAATCTTCCAGCAATCCCTTTGGCCCCTTCACATCTGCCTTTAGGAGTATTTTGGCCTGTACTGAGACAATTTCAGAGACTTAGTGCCCACTCCTCACTTGGACTTTTAGCATCCTCCTGCCTGCTTTGGAAGACAAGGACTCGGGATCTCCTGTGCAGTGTTGTTTCACTGGGAGCTCGAGGTGCAGCCCTGGGAAGCCAGCCCTACTCACAGTGCTCAGCTCAGCGTGGGCTTCCTCATTCTGTTTCCACGCATGCTTTTCCTAAAAGACACAGTATATTTTGGTGGAAGTTGAAGACTTGGGAAACTAAGTGCTTTGTAGGAGTGGGTTAGTTGGTATTTTTACTGTGTTACTTGTTTAAGTGTGGTTAGCTCTTAGCTCAAGGTTTTTTGTGTGTTTTTTTTCCTTTGGGGGTGAAAAGGCATTGTTAATACTGACGTCTGTGGTGAAAGCCCATTTCTGTCTTCTGTTCTTCTCAGCTTACTTACACTCATTCACAGAAAGTGTGTGATTGTTCAAACTGGAAACCCTTCCACTCATTCATAGAAAGTGTGTGGCTGTTCAGAGTGGAAAACCACTGACTTGCCAGTTCCGAGGTCTGGAACTTTAGAGAACACAGCCTCTCCTGTCCCAGCTCTCGGGTCCACTTCTTTTAAATGTATTTAAATCATGCATATGTTTGTGGGTGTGGACATGAGTGCCAGTGCTGGAGGAGGCTGGAGGTGTCAGTGGGACCCACTTCTATCCAGGAACTCCTTTCAACTGTGTGTCAGTAACAGATTCCCAGTGCTGAGGCAGCGGTTCACATGAAAGCAGAGTAAAAGAACCCAGAAAATCACTGGGGAGACAGTGCTTACAAACCTCTGTGGGCTGCTAATAAAAATAAATGTGCTTCCCCCAAAACGACTATTTGCTGATTTAAATTTTGGTCAGAGTAGTTATCCAGATGTTTACTCTTTCATCCTTAACATTAAGAGCCCAGAAGTTATGTAGACCTCGTGGCATAGGCTTATAAGCCCAGCTACCAAGGAAGAGTTGAGAATCGAGGCCAATCTCAGTGACTGAGCCTCTATGTTAGCCAACTAGTTCTGGGTATGGGGCCTGTCCTGGAGGGTGTTCAATAGCCCAGTGACACTCCACTGGAGAGAACTAATTTCCCCCTCCCAGCAGCTGCCAGTTGCAAATAGCTCATTGGTTAGGTGTGGAACTTTATGTCTTTTCTCTTCTCCATGCTAGATTGTGTCTGGTTTGAACGTGTGCAGGTCTTGTGTAGGATGTCACAGTCTTTGTGAATTCATGTGTATCAACCCTGTTGTATCCCTGGAGTCATCTCCTACCTCTGGCTCTTATAATCTTTCCACCTCCTCTTCTGCATAAATCCCTGAGCCTTGAGCGGAGGGGTTTGATAAAGACATCTCTTTTAGGACTGAGTGCTCCAAAGTCTCTCTGCACATTGTCCAGTTGTGTTAATTACTGTGTTAATTACTTTCTACTGCAAGAAGAAGCGTCTCTGGTGAGGGCTGAGTGATATACTGGTATAGCAATGTATCATTAGGAGTCATTTTGTTGCTATATTTCTTTAGCAGAATAATAGTGGTAGGTTTTCCCCGAGGCCCATGGCTTACCTAGTCTCAGGTTCTCGGCCACTGAGAAGTGTCTGGTCTGGGCGCCACCTCAAGGGACAGGCCTTGAGTCCTGTGACACGTGTGCTGCTGCTGCTGCACTAATGTGCCTTACACTTTTAGAGGATTCCTTACAGCAAACCTTCAGAGACCCCCTTGAAGTAGCAGTGACCTCTAGAATTGTCTTCTGTGGTCTTCATTGTTGTTGTTGTTGTTATTATGCAGCATAAATATTCAAAGGGTGGGGGGACATCAGTCCTTCATGGCCACCAGCAAGTTGCTTAGCTCCTCCCACTCTTGTCACTTTGTGGCCCTTGTTGAGGCTCACGGCTGTGGAGTAGCACAGGTCCATGCTGTAGACAGCAGGGGTTGGGGACATGACACTGGCTGAGTCCTGCCGTGTGCCCTTCTGCCCTCATGGGAGCCCCGACGGTGGTAAATACGACCATTTTTATTTCTTACAAGATTGTCAGTTATTTTTATGTGTGTGAATGTTTTGCCTGCATGGATGCCTGTGCAGGTTGTGAGCCACCTAGAGGTGCTGGGAATCAAACCAGTTCCTCTGGAAGAGCAGCTAGGGTTGTTAGCCACTGAGCCATCTTTCTAGCCCTTTGTACCAGTTATAGTTAAAAAGCTTTAACATTGTGTGTGTGTGTGTGTGTGTGTGTGTGTGTGTGTGTGTGTGTGTGCAGGCTATTTTCAAAATACTCCTTTGTGTATAAGGATAGCTTTTTAGCCTGTAGTAGAAGTTTGGGAGTGTAGTGTGGTGCTTACATTTTACAGGTCTCTGTACATATTCTGAGCGCTCAACCTCACCCAGGTGTAGCTGTTTACTCCCACTCCGTGGTCAGTCCCCACGGGGTTGTCTTTAACAGCCAGGGGCTGATAGTCACAGCCCAGGGTATTTGATTCTGCTATTTGATGCCAGCACCTGTTTTACCTTGGTTGTTCCTGATTCTGGACTTAATTGTCTACCACCATCCCTTCCCGGAGTCTGAGTTAGCTGGACTTAATTGTCTGCCACCATCCCTTCCCAGAGTCTGAGTTAGCTGGACTGGCTAGCCTAGGCTCCCGTCCCCTGAGATACCCTTAAAACCAATGCACATATTTGATAAATATTAATCTTATATACAAAAATATGAATCAAAAATTAAAGTTGGGTTCTCATGTTAAAACTTTGATCTGAAAACATTCCTTTCAAGGAACTGTGGAGGGGGCGTTGCTTGTGTATGGCCTGTGGTGAGTTCTGGTTAATCTAGTTGTGCTGAGATTCTGGGTGTCCTGGAGAGCTGCGCCTTCTGTTGGTCCATTAATTAAAGTACGCAGAGTAACTTTATTTGAGAGTGTCATGTGAGTCTCGCTGAGTAAACCAGTAAGTTTCACATTTGAGGAGTGGGTTGGTGTAGTAGTTGACCAGACATGACTTAGAGTTTATTTCCTAGCAAATAATGAAAGACCGATGGATGAATGTTGGTCACGAAGAAGAAGAACTAAAGCCATACTCCGAGCCCGAGCTGGACCTCAGTGATGTAAAAAGAATAGGTAAGTGTTTGCATACGGTGAGAGGCGCTGCCGTAGACTACCAGCGGGTAGTGTTTTTATGGAACGGTGTATTTAAAATACTTCATTACCATCTTAACAGCAGACACTAAAGTATTCAAGTTCCTTAGTTTGTCTTCATGTGTATCTATGGTCCTGTTCAATTATTAGCAACTGTAACAAAAAAACAAAATAAATTAGACGAACATGTTTTTTTATTTATTTCTGCTCCCCCTCACTGGAAGAATGCCCACTATAACTATTAGCACCAAGCAACTGAAAAGCCCAGCAAAGCCCAGGATACTGGAGTCTAAGCTGCGGGCACGCAGCCTCTCCCTTTCTGCTCTCCACTCCTCAGCAGGGTCTGCCCTCCCTGACCCCAGTCCTCAATAAGCACTTGATGGGGACATTGTGGAAGTCAAGCCTTAATAGAAGAACTGTGTAAGCACACGAGAAAGGGAGCAGAGGTCCTGAATTGAGATAGTTGTCTCTTCATGAGTACCTCAGGATGTGCTGAGAGAGAGGGAGAGAAGGAGGGAGGGGGAGGGATAGCAGAGAGAAAAGAGTGGGCGTGTATAAGGTTCAGACCTTACCTGGGCAAAGGAAGTCAGCTCAAAAATGTCCCAGGAAATGAGAATTGGGTGAGTAGATTAAATAACATAATAAATTAATTTTATTATTTATTATATATAACTTTATTATATTAAATAATATAATAAAAACAAATAACTCTATACACACAAAACTTTAGAAATGGGACTGGAGAGATGGCTCACTATTCAGAGCACTTGTAGAAGACCTGGGTTCAATTCCCTCCAGATTGTGTCTCACAACCATCTGTAACTCCAGTCCCAGGGGAACTGATGCCCTGTTCTGATGTCCACAAACACCAGGCAGGCATGTAGTCACATATATGCATGTAGACAAAACAAATAAATCTTTAAAATTGTAAATGTACAGTTAAAACTCACCTTGAATATTTTAAGAACTAGTTTTTCCTAACATAATTGACAAACCTATGTTTTTGCTAATTATTTACTAAATGGATACATTTTTAAAATTTTTTCTGTTTTATTTCTTTTCTAGACATTATGGTCACCATGGGTTTTGCACGAGATGAAATCAATGATGCCTTAGTAAGTCAGAAATACGATGAAGTCATGGCTACTTATATTCTTCTAGGTAGAAAACCACCTGAAGTAAGTTTTTTTGTCTTTTTAAATTAATATTAATTAATTCTTGCATTAAATGGATAAAGATAGGTTAGTAAATGTATTTGCTTCTTTGTGGAACCAAAACTAACAGGAAGATCCTAACAGTCTTATTAGAGATCACAATTCAGGATGCTAAGTTGTATACCCATCTCATTAGGAAGGAGCAGGCCCATTGCCCTGCTTGGCCCCAGAAGCTCTACCCACAGCCTTAACTTTGAGCATGGTGTCCCCAGTATTAGTTGTATGATGCACACTGTGTAGCCGAAGGCAGTGTGATTATCGTGTGTGTACAGAAATGGCAGGGACTAAAGCAAAGAGAAGCGTGTGAGTCTGTAACGCTCACTTACACAAGACCCCAGAAGAAGGTGCTCTGCGGTGTTGGCCTTGTGTTGGTGGCTCTTCTGGTGGCCCACGAGGTCCATGGTAAGGAGACAGATGCAGGGAATGGCTGTGTGCAAGTGGCAAGCTACGTAAGTAAAGGGTCCTTAGGGAAAGGAGCTATAGAGGGGTAAATTGAAACCGGAACCGAGGCCGGAGCATTGAAAGCTGAAAACTCGACATCTGTGGGAGGCACTCCGTAAAAAAAGGCTAGAATTATTCATAATTAAATACTGTGAACAAAACCATACATTCCGACTGAAGTTTATTGAAGCTGCCCCTGTCAGAACCTGTGCTGACATCATGAAGGTAGAGCCAGGAAGTTTTCCTGCCCAGGAGGGCTGGTGTAGCACGCAGTAGCCAGCAGCAGCATTCACCATGGGACATGCTACAGACACTCTGGCAGCGAATGAGAGCCAGCCCCGTGAGCCAGGGTAGAGCCCACCACTGTGGCCCATGTGGCCCGTAGCACACAAAGCTGATGGCACTGGGCGACCGCTGGAAGGCGGGGTGAGCGCTAGTTTCTCACAGTGCCTGCTGTGTATTGCGGCTTGTCAGGAGAAGCTAGCTCAGTGCCGGGCAGTGAGTGGGAGGAGAATCTTCTTGGGTGGCACTTGTAGTAGAGATGTGATACAAAGATCTGGATTCGGAACAAAGACCTGACACGGTTCGGGAGTTGTTGTCGCAGGAATATGTAGCATGCACCTGCTAGGAACTGTTGTTAACTGTCACAAGGGTTAGCTCATCTGACCTCCTGGTGAACCAGCTGAGCAGGGACAAGAACCTGCTGAGAAAGACGGGGTCTCCAAGGGGCACTGGCAGGGGCCGTGCACAGCATCCAGACAGCTAGGTGGGAATGGCCCAAATGGCTATTTCTAGCCTCTTCTGATGGGTCCTACTTGGATTTCAGATGACCTCTGGGCACTTTAATTTTCTTATTAAATTCCTTACTAAATACAAAGTCCAGGCATATATTAAAATCAAAGATTTTGGAAATAAACTACTGAAGCTACTGAGAATGGAAAGAGGAAGATTCACTGCCCCTGCAGCAGAGCCACCAACTGTGTACTTCATTTTCTGTGCCTCGGTGTTTAATCTGTAAAATACGGGCAGATGCTCCGCTCTTCAGGCCATTGGGAAGGTGTAGCACACGAGCCCCTGACACACCTTGGAGTAGTTGCTGATGAGTCACTCCTCAGCCCTGCTGCTGTGGTCAGCGGCGTCCTCACTGCTTACAACACCCTGACTTCCCAGTGCAGCACCAGGCGTGGGCTCCAGCCTTACCGGCAACACACAGCTTTCAGATTACAGAGGACACTGTGTGTTAGCCCTCAGCCTATCATGGTCAGTGCTGGGGAAGCTCTCCTCAGCAGAGCCAAACAAACGCATTTTGTTTTGTGAATGTAGAGCAGCAGACAAAACAGTTTAATTTTAGATCATAGTGTAGAACATTGTTATTTTAATAGTGTGTGTGTGTATGTATGTATGTGTGTGTGTGTGTGTGTGTGTGTGTGTGTGTGTAAGATTTTAGATTGTATCCTGTTTGAATCCCAGCGATGTCCTTGACCTTGGTGTTTCTGTCTGGAAAGTGCAGGTTAGTGCATCACAGGTTTGTAGCAATGATTAAACAAAGTAACATGCAAAATATCTAAAGACTGTGTCGGTTGTGTAGTACCATGCCGTGGCTTGTGACTGTTACTTGATGTCTTGACTGAACTGAGGGACTGTGCACAGGAACAGATTACAAATACTAGTGGGAGTGTTCTACTACCAGCTCCCTCCATCCTTGCCAGTTTGAAGTCTGTTTTCTTTAGTTTTGACTGCTTCTTACGTAGTTCAAATCAGTCTGTTCACACGAGCACTTTGCTGTTTTAAAATCTGGGTGGTCTCTTGTCTCAGTTTGAAGGTGGTGAGTCACTGTCCAGCGGAAACTTGTGTCAGCGGTCCCGGCCGAGCAGTGACCTGAACAACAGCACTCTGCAGTCCCCTGCTCACCTCAAAGTCCAGCGGAGCATCTCAGCCAACCAGAAGCAGCGTCGCTTCAGTGACCATGGTGGGGAGCAAGTCTAAGACAGAGGCAGGCTAGCTCTGCCCAGAGACCATCCGTAGGGTCTCTTTTGAGGAGACCTGACTGATTCGTGTAATCCGTTTCATCCTAATCGAGAGCGTAGAGCACACAAATGCAGATGTTTTAACGTGGAAGGCCTTTGTTTGCGGGACGTCTCTCAGTTGTTTCCCGGGTAACGTTGCTGTTTCTGCACCTTGCAGCTGGCCCCTCCATCCCCCCTGCTGTATCGTACACCAAACGACCTCAGGCCAACAGTGTGGAAAGTGAGCAGAAGGAGGAGCGGGACAAAGACACAGCCCGAAGACTGGGCAGCGCCATGGTGGGCTCAAAGAGCGAAGTGACAGCCAGCCCCCTGCTGGGGCCCGACAGGAAAAGGTCTCCAGCCGGCCCAAGTGTGAGTCAGAGCGCCCCTGTCACAACCTGATCTTATGTGTCAGGGAGATTTTGTAAAATCTTTGTCTTCATGTCCTCCTAAATGTTTCAGAATGGGTCATAATTTAAAGGCCATCAAAAAGGACCCAAGGTTCTCATGAAGAAAATAGTGCAGAGAATTCTTTGTTGTTGTCGTTATCGTTGTTTTAAGACATCCCATTGTGTAGCCCAGGCTAATCTGGAGCTCTCATAGCAAGACTAGTCCTCCCATCTCAGCCTCTCTAGTGTTGGGTTTATCATTGGCAAGAGGCCATGAAACCGGCTAAAATTCTTAAATCTGTAACCTCACTCAGAATGGGACATTAGACCCTGCTGTGTGTCCTGCTTCTGTGGTATTTACTAATGTTAAATTAGTGCATTTAATCTTACATCTTTGAGGGCAGACTTATTAGTAATTTGTCAACTTACCTCCCACGAAGTCTTTTAAAATGCCACACCCTAGAAACTTATCGGGAGCTAGAAGAAAGGCCATAGTATTGTCCTGTGAGGCAACAGGAAACGAGAGACAGAAAAAACAGAGATGGAAGGGTGGGAACAGGGTGGGTAACATCTAGGTAGTAGTGCCTTGAGTCCATGAGGGCGTAGATGTTTGAAGTAATGATAACAGAGAAAAGAGAAGACCTGGAATGACAGGCAGAAGTCAGAAGAAGTGTGCCCCTGGAGTATGCCCCTGGGCTGGCTAAGCAGACTGTGTGGGCACACAGGAAACAAGGCGATGCGTGCTTAGAGACTTCCGGGGAGAGCTGGTGACCAAAGAGGACAAAGGTAGACCGCTGTCAGAGTCAGCAGTCGTGCGGATGCCAGAGGTGCAGTGGTGTCTGTAAACTTTCGGAGGGGTAAGAGAAGCACTGTGGGCCTAGACTTTTATGTCTAGCTAAACTGTCACTTAGATATCAAATAAAGATAATATTCCTAGGCATAAAATGTGCCAGTTATTTGACTGTACAGTGACTGTTACTGTACTACTTAAGAAAGTATTCTTACAGGAAGAGAAAAACACAGTATGTTGCTGTAAAATATTATGAGAGTTAAAAGTAATTGAATAACTTAGTAAAGGGCCATGAGATAGCTCAGTGGGTAAGAGAACTTGTCACCATGTCTGACAAACTTGAGCTTCATCCGGCACCCCAGAGTGGGAGGAGAAAAAATTTCCCTCTTATTTCCACATGTCAGTGCACAGACACACATGCACACACACTGGAAATTCTGAGCAGTATCCAGGGAAAAGGATAGGGCAGAGATTAGAACATAAACACAGGGGGTGAGGACAGGACACAGATTAGAACATAAACACAGGAGGTGAGGACAGGATACAGATTAGAATAAATACAGGGGGTGAGGACAGGGCAGAGATTAGAACATAAATACAGGGGGTGAGGACAGGGCGGAGATTAGAACATAAATATAAGAAAAGAAAAAATGGGTCTTGCTTATGTGAGAGTGTAATAAATTAAAATTATGCTATGAGGTTTTTATAGTAGCAGTTTTTAATGCATTTCTTTGATTTCACACGAATATAGTTAACTTTTAAATTGTCTTTTTCTTCTTCTTCGTAAAGAACAACGTATATTCTGGAGGAAGCATGGCGAGGAGGAATACGTATGTGTGTGAAAGGACCACAGACCGGTACACGGCATTGCAGAATGGAAGAGACAGCAGGTGAAGGTCACTGAGCCCAACCACGGTCTCTGTCATTACTTCAGATTAGCTTTGCTGAAATGTCTGGAGGTGTGTGGGTCATAGGAAAGGCGTTCAGAGCCATAGCCTGCGACAGCTGTTCTCACTGGAGTGTTTCCCTCGCCACCAGGATGGAAGGGTGGCATGCACAGTCTGACGAGGCTGACTCTTTCTCTCCACATGTACCCTGCCTGTCCCGTCATCCCTCTGCCCCAACCCTTCAACCAACTCCTGCCATACCCAAATAATAAAGGCTTCCTTTCCACCCGCTAACTAAGTGTGGCCACCTCAACTCAATGCCACAAGCTCCTGCTGAGTTTCATTGTAGCTAGAAACTACTCGCTGCCTCAGAAGGATGAGACGCCTGTGGAATGGCGTCCGCTTCCCGGCTCCGGCCATTCAGCAGAGGGACAGTCCCTTCTCTCTGCACTTTCTTCTCCCTTGTAGGCAGGGAAGGTGTGGGGCTGTGGCTTCCTCGGGTGTTACATTCGTTAGGCTTGGTGGTTGGAAGTTGATTCCCGATTATTTACTGTGTGTCCTATACCGAGTGCTAATCTGTGGCTCCTTACACTCATAGTAGCTAGCCTGTTCTTCATAGCATGAACCGATATGAGCGGATGGAGAGGCTGTCTACAGAAATGGCGGTTTTCATAGTTACGAGTTCTCAGTGCTTACATGACCAAGGAAGATTCACAGCAACACATCACACAAAGCCAATCTTAGAATAAGTGAAGAATGTCTCCAGCCGTCCTCATCTAGTCTGTAGCTGTCACACATCCATAAATGTGCCCTGCCTTCTCAGGCATGTACACACAGAACAACATCTGAGGGCTTAAACCAAGAGTTGGTTTGTTGATTGGTAGATGTGTTCTCTTGTTTCAAGTGTTTCAGTCATGAAAGTGTCAACTGATGGAGATTCAGGAAATGTCTTTCCTGGGTTTTAGTAACTGTAAGTTTCCTTTTATGTCAAGCCTCACAGAGATGTCTGCCAGCAGCGTGTCCTCTGCAGGTTCCACAGCAGCCTCTGCTGGCCCCTCAGCACGGCCCCGCCACCAGAAGTCCATGTCGACCTCTGGCCACCCCGTTAAAGTTACACTGCCAACCATCAAAGACGGCTCTGAAGCTTACCGGCCTGCGTGAGTCCTGCTTACATTGCGGCCTTTGTAGTCACTGTCACCTCTAGAGCACTTGGAAAAGGCGCGGTGACAGGAAAATGTTGACTGTGATAACACACTAAAAGTACTTGAAATCATTTTTAAGAAGAATGTTCTTAAAGGATTGTGCTCTTAATCCACCCACAAAGCACTGCTGCCTGGCTGTTCACTTAAGTAACTGAGCTGCTGCTGAGAAGGACCCACGGGTGGTAGGGTTCCCGCCAGGCCCGATGACCTGGCTTCTGTCCTGGGGTCCACAGGGTGGAAGAAGACCAGTGCTCGGGAGTGTCTTCTGACCCCCACACATGCGCCATGGCAGGAGCACACATGTACACATGCACACAGATAAATTAAGCTAAAAAATAAAAAAAAGAACAGACTATGGTGGCACACACCTTTAATCCCAGCTTTTAGGAGTCAGAGACTGGTGGATCTTTGTGAGTTCAAGGCCAGCCTGGTCTATGCAGCTAGTTCTAGGACAGCCAGAACTACACAGAGAAATCCCAACAACAACAACAAAAAAAAAGACATAAAAACAAACCCGGTAGGGCTGTGGCCTAGAGTCCTATCGGTTACATTGTGAGCAGGGCAGCTGCTTGGGTATAAAATTCAATTCACATTTTTGAGTTTCGCCTCTTGTAAGATTTCTGAAACTCAGAGCATCTGATAATGTTATCATTTCAGTAATTGGGTTTTGTCAGTCATGTTGATAGCACCATGTAGCATTGAATCCCCTGGGATCTAAAGTAGAAACATAGGTAATGCTATGAAAAAGGCTTTTTGACAAACAAAATTTATTTCATGTGTTGCTCAGCAGTGTACATTAAAAAGTATTCAAATTGAGTACCCTTATCTGAAATTCCTAGGTCCAGGAGCCTTTTGGATTTTAGACATTTTCCAATTCTGCAATATTTGTATGTACATAATGAGATAGTCAGATAGGGCATGAATTTAGACATGGAATTCACTTAAGATTTTTAGCATACCTTACATGCCCAGCCGAAAGATATTTCATAGTTGTTGTAATTTAAAAAGCAACATGAGGAAGATGTTATGACAGAACTCACTTGGAGGGGTTTTCTTATTAGGGGAAAGGGAACGGGAAAGGAGACTGGCCTCTGGGGACAGGAGCAGCAGAAAAGAAGAGAGAGGCAGAGAGAGGGGGGAGGGAGGGGAGAGACAGCACGGGGGAGGAGGAGGTAGGAAGGGGAGAAGGGGAGGGGAGGTGGACAGAGCCCTTGAAAAGGGAAGTAGTCAGTGTGCACAGGTGGTGCTTTTAGTGGCTGCAGCTGAGGGCGTGTTCTGTCAGAGCCCCAAGGACAGGCCAGTGCAGATGCCTGAACACTAACAGTAGTGTTTTCAGTGCACTTAACATGAGGTCACACATGGAATTTTTGTGTGTAGTGTCATATCAGTGCTCAAAAGATTTTTGGACTTTGTAACATTTAGAATTTAGAATACTGCAGTTACATAGTAAAAGCACATGGGCAGCCCCCAGGTTGGGCATCTCACACTCTGACAGGATTTGTCTTCACGTCAGTGGCATCTTAGTATTTAATCACCAAATTTTACAAACAGTGTATATTTTACAGTTCCCTCCCTTCCTTGTATAGTGATGTAGTAAACTAGTTGCCCCTTGCTCCTCATTTCTAATGTGAGTAAACGTCATTGGACTGACAGAAGTCGCCACGCTTCCCCTCCCCGGTTTTTAGCCTGATGAAAGCTGCTCCCGTCATCATTCTGAATAGTGGATCTTCATTTCTCCCAACAGTGGGGCCCAGAGAGCGCCTGCTGCTTCCCCGTCTGCTCACAGTATTAGCGCCAGCACCCCAGACAGGACCCGCTTTCCCCGAGGGAGCTCCAGCCGCAGCACTTTCCACGGGGAACAACTCCGAGAGCGGCGCAGTGCGGCTTATAATGGGCCACCCGCCTCCCCGTCCCACGAGCCCGGAGCATTCGCACACGCCCGAAGGGGCACGTCAACCGGGATAATAAGCAAAATCACCTCCAAGTTCGTGCGCAGGTCAGTGCCCTCAGCCTGTGGTGGTTCTCTCTGCACCTCACTAAAGCTGCCCTCTACAGGAGCTGGGGTAAGCCACCAGGAAGACATGGTCTTTTTCCTTAAGGGAGAGAAATGGAGAAAATGAGAATCTAGGGGCTGGAGGCAGCTCACTTGAGAGAGTGTTGTGACCTTTCACAAAGCCCAGGGTCAGAGCCCAACACTCAGGAAGCAGATCCGAGAACAGAAGCTCAGGATCGCCTCAGTTATAGAACCAGTCAGAGTCCAGCACTCAGGAAGCAGATCCGAGAACAGAAGCTCAGGATCGCCTCAGTTATAGAACCAGTCAGAGCCCAGCACTCAGGAAGCAGATCCGAGAACAGAAGCTCAGGATCGCCTCAGTTATAGAACCAGTCAGAGCCCAGCACTCAGGAAGCAGATCCGAGAACAGAAGCTCAGGATCGCCTCAGTTATAGAACCAGTCAGAGCCCAGCACTCAGGAAGCAGATCCGAGAACAGAAGCTCAGGATCGCCTCAGTTATAGAACCAGTCAGAGCCCAGCACTCAGGAAGCAGATCCGAGAACAGAAGCTCAGGATCGCCTCAGTTATAGAACCAGTCAGAGCCCAGCACTCAGGAAGCAGATCCGAGAACAGAAGCTCAGGATCGCCTCAGTTATAGAACCAGTCAGAGCCCAGCACTCAGGAAGCAGATCCGAGAACAGAAGCTCAGGATCGCCTCAGTTATAGAACCAGTCAGAGCCCAGCACTCAGGAAGCAGATCCGAGAACAGAAGCTCAGGATCGCCTCAGTTATAGAACCAGTCAGAGCCCAGCACTCAGGAAGCAGATCCGAGAACAGAAGCTCAGGATCGCCTCAGTTATAGAACCAGTCAGAGCCCAGCACTCAGGAAGCAGATCCGAGAACAGAAGCTCAGGATCGCCTCAGTTATAGAACCAGTCAGAGCCCAGCACTCAGGAAGCAGATCCGAGAACAGAAGCTCAGGATCGCCTCAGTTATAGA
This sequence comes from Mesocricetus auratus, assembly GCF_017639785.1. Lineage (NCBI taxonomy): Eukaryota > Metazoa > Chordata > Mammalia > Rodentia > Cricetidae > Mesocricetus > Mesocricetus auratus. Next base: position 9,512,818 of record NW_024429266.1, read on the forward strand.
ACCAGTCAGAGTCCAGCTCTGTCACAAAAAGAACAGAAAGCTTTTGTAGAATAGAGCAAACAGCGTGACATAAAAACAAACAAACAAAAGAGTCGCCAGGCGTGGTGCACACACTTATAATCCCAGCACTTGGGAAGCAGAAGCAGGCAGATCTCTGTCAGTTCAAAGACAGCTAGATCTACATAGCGAGTTAGTGAGTTTCAGAACAGCAAGGGCTATGAGAGAGACCTTGTCTTCAAAAAAAGTTTCAAAATATTGCATAAGATTTAAAATGTCTCTAGGAAAAAGAATTAAATATAAGTTCGTATATATCCTTCAGAAATAATTAGCTAAATGTTAACATTATTTATTTATTGAGGTTCGGAGGGGAGCACATGTCTTAGCATGTGGAGAGGAGGGAATCAGTTCTCTCCTTCCACAATGTGGTTTCTGAGGTTGAGCTCAGAGCATCAGGCTCGGCAGTAAGTGCTGTTACCCACACAGGATGAGTATGTGTTTGTAATAAATCTATTATCTGGTGAAATAGCACAACTGTACTTCATACAGAGTAGCCATGTTTATACAGTGCACCTAGATTAAGTGGGTTGCCATGCAAATGCAAACTGATGTAAATTTGACCCATTAGCATCACTACATGTGATGTGAGCCCTGCTACATGCAAACCACTGTGCTAGGCAAGGCCTCTAAAGATGAGGAGGGTATCTGTGCCCTCCAGAGTCTCAGAGGCATGGGAGGCACGGGAGAACCAAGTCTGTAAACCGCTGGCTGTGGTCTGAAGTAGAATGGACCTAACAAGGGAACTGAAGATGAGTCAAAGGAAAGGCATGATTGTCTAAGGGGCCATCCATGTCATATGAGCTAAGCCTTACATCACAATGAAGACATTATGATACTTACAGTGTCTCTGATGTTCCTAGTATTTCTTGGAGAAGCTGTGCATGGTGGTTCCTGTCTTTAATCTCAACACTCAGAAAGAAGGTGAACTGCTATTACTAAATAGCAACCGCCACAAGCAAAGCATGGGTGTGTAGGTAGAAATCTCACGTACCCACGGCACTGACCAAACCCTTTGGGCGTGGTCATAGGTACGTGGGGGAAGGCAGGGATAAAGGTCAAGGAGGGAGGGGCCGAACTCTCTCTTGGGGTACCAGTCAAGGTGGGAGCCGAGCAGAGCGCTGACCTTAGGTCTCGGCTTCTCGCGTAAGTGACTTCTCTCTAATAAAGCATCATACGACTTCTCCCTTCCTGTATACTTGGTGTGGCTTGATATCCCTCATCACCAGTGGGTAGAGAAGAGCAGTAGCCTCCTCCCTCCCACCTGTGAGCCTCTTGTGTAGAAACACACAGCTGAGTTTCAGGCCTTAAATCTAGTAGATGCTCATGAAATGGCAGTGATGTATTTCAGAAAAATAGTGAAAAGGATTCACAACTAACCCTGGAGAGGAAGCTTGCTTCCGTGTCGTTTTAATCATGGGTCTCCTTGATCTTCTTTTGCTTTTAAAGTTGTTAAATCTCAGTCTTCTCTTTATTTTTGAGGGATCCAAGTGAAGTTGAAGCCAGCGGCAGAACCGACACAGCCAGGTGAGCCCTGGGGGCAGGGTGATAATTTGATAGCATCTGTACTTTGAATCTTTACGTTCAAAGTGTAGTAGGTTTTCCTGATGTCACCTAGGACTTAATGAAGTTCAAGTTCAGCAAACTTTGAATTGCAGACTTGGGAAAGACTGGGGTTTCCTGGGCTGTCAGATGAGTGAGAGGGAGCGGAGGGATTCATAGGTGGGGGTGCACTGTTCCCTCTGTGGGGGGGGGTCACTAAGATGAGCCCGCATGGGCAGAGCACTGAGGTCACTAGGCATGCGGAGAGGATCTGATGATACTGGTGTATTTAGGTGAGTATTCAATCTTTTTTGTTTTTTACGAGACAGGGTTTCTCTGTATTGTTTTGGAGGCTTTCGGTCCAGCCTGGCCTCGAACTCACAGAGATCCGCCTGCCTCTGCCTCCCGAGTGCTGGGATTGAAGGCGTGCACCAGCACCGCCCGGCGAGTATTCAATCTTGGACCACATTCAGAAACACTATGCTGACACGCTTTCTGGGTTTTCCCCAAGGAAAAAAAGAAGACAATAGAATAAATACTTTCTGCATCCATTTAATAGTCTGTGGACGTATTTCCTTAACTTACTTTCCATTTTCTTAAGATTGCAGTTCTTAGCACTTTGGGGGTTCAGGTATCTGGGAATAAAAGGAACTACCTTTTAATGTTCCTTTTATAGTTCACAATATTTTATATACATTTACATATATATATAAATGTGTCTGTATGTGTTTATAGAACAGACATAAATGTCTTTCAAAGATATAATTTCTTCCTTAAATCACAAACAAGTGAGAAATGTTTATAGGCAAAAATTACAGCATGTCTATATTTGGACAACCATTTAGTATTTGATACAATCTGCATCATGGAAGTCCATTAAATTCACCCTCCTATGCTTATGTGAGCTGGTTTTCTGCTTCTGTTGTCTGTGTGATACCTACACAGAAATTCATGTGGTGTTCGTCTTTTGTGCCAGCATAGTTGTGGATGTCTGGGGTGTGTGGGAAGTGAGGCAGGCAGATGGCCCAGAGCTTACAATACAGGAGAGGTCGAGTGATGAACAGGAACAGGGAAGAAAATAGAATAAGAAGCATGGCCATGCTAGGGCAGGAGTCCGGTGATTAGGGACTCTGATGGAGAAAATTACAAGATTGGAAAAAGAAGGGAAGTCACCCATGTCACCTTGTCAGTTCAGGAGCTTGGAGAGGAACAGCATGGAAGCCCCGGTGTCCCAGTAGGAAGGAGCAGAGAGGGCAGTGATTGATAGACAAGGGGTGGAGGCCACAGGCTGCCTCCTGGCCGTTTGCATGTGCCTTTAGACATGGGAAGGAGCAGAGCTCCTGAGATGTCCTGACTGTCAGCTTGAAACCTCTTTCCCTCTGCAGTCATTCCATTGCTCTACACCAAGAGGACAGAAAAGGGAAACTCACTTATGTTCTAATACTGGGTTTTATCAGGAAAGGGAAACTTACTTATGTTCTAATACTGGGTTTTATCCGGAAAATCCTAGAATCCTAGTGGTGGCTGATGTGTGTCTGTGTGTCTTTTTACAGGTGTGTGTGTGTGTGTGTGTGTGTGTGTGTGTGTGTGTGTAGAAGGATGTGTCTGTGTGTTTCTAGCATGTGTATGTGAAGAAAATGAAGAATATAGATAAGAACTATTAAAGTTTAGCTTTCAGCTGCAGATTCCTTTCCAGGGACAAACACATTTAAGAAAGTTTGCTGCTTGAGGCTGCAGATGCTAGGTGCCAAGTCCATAGTGCCTCTGGGTCTGCTACCAAGCAGCATGGTAACACTCATCTCCAGTCCCTCTGAGGGCTGGCTGCAGACTCCACAGTCCATTAAGCGTGGAGCTATCACTCACTGTTGTGACTTCTTTGCTGAGTAGAACTTTTGTTTTTATTTTTCCCCTTTGCCCTCTTCTTCTAGAAGTACGTCAGGGGAGCCAAAAGAGAGAGACAAGGAAGAGGGCAAAGATTCCAAGCCACGTTCTCTACGGTTCACGTGGAGCATGAAGACCACCAGCTCCATGGACCCCAACGACATGATGAGAGAGATCAGGAAAGTGTTAGATGCCAACAACTGTGACTACGAGCAGAAAGAAAGGTTCTTGCTTTTCTGTGTGCACGGGGACGCCAGGCAGGACAGCCTCGTACAGTGGGAGATGGAAGTCTGCAAGTTGCCCCGGCTCTCACTGAACGGGGTCCGCTTCAAGCGAATATCTGGGACATCTATCGCCTTTAAGAACATTGCATCCAAAATAGCAAATGAGCTTAAGCTGTAAAGATGTGTAAGCTTCAGGGTCAGGGAAGACGCACCCACATCTGAGGTACAGGTTTTGAATGTACTGGTGATGCCTAATGTGGTCCACCTGTGAATCTCCCGTGTAGAATTCGTCCTTGATGCAATAAGGTTATACATAGTTATGAACTGTAAAATTAAAGTCAGTATGAGCTATAATAAGAATCTGTAGCTTAAAAAGTAGGTCCACATGTACAGTGTATTGTGTATTTCTGTTCATGTTCTGTTCATAGAGTTGTATAATAAAATATGATTGCTTTAAAACCTGTATACCTGTCTAGATCTCCACACAGAAATGTATGTTCAGTGCTTTCAGTTGAAAATAGTTTTCCTGTTATTTACACTTGGGTGAGCTTTTTAAATTCTTACCTCCATCATGCTATTTTGAAAATTGTGTCCAGGATTAAAAGCGCACAGAAATAGTCTTTAAAATTGTAGCATGGACTTTATAAAATTATTTTTTAAATCATATTTAATTTAAACCAGAAGTTGACAGTGGTGGGTGTCACTCAGTTTCTCCTGCTTTTCTTGCTCTCAGCCTGTGTCAGACAAGGCGTGGTTAGGGGGACACAAAATGTTTACAGTGTTGTCACCTCTAGACTTCTAAACAAGTGAAAAGAAACCATAGCTTTGCCTTGAGCTAACTCAGAAGAAGAGGTAAGAAATCCAGACTTCACCAAGTTTATTTTGCCCTTTGTTTTCTGACCTGCTAGCTAGCAGCAGAGTGAAGACTCAATCCATAGCTCGCCTGGCTGTTGTGAAACAAGCCAGCACTTAGGTTTGCTGCCTTCGGAACGCGCAGGGTAACTGGGAATGCAAGAGAGCCGGGACGTCTCATAGCACAAGCTCATCTGTACAATGTGGATGAATGCGTTGGCTAAGATATGATGCTGCCTCAGGAATTGACTGCATTGGGAGCGTTTGCCCCGTGTCTTCCCAGCCAGTGTCTGCGAGTACTCAGAGCAAGACGTGCTCTCCACACCATGTATCACGGATTCATGCTGGCCCGGTGGCTCGCTTTGCTCCCTCAGAGCCCATGTGTTGTCAATATTTTGCCCAGGTTCTCATGTTTCTTCCACATCATTATGCCTGTAATGTGCCGCATTTGTGACTGGTCATTTGCCTTCTCTCCTTCCATAACTAGTGACGTATGCGACGTAAAGCCACTGGTAACGGTACCTTTTTTAACACTTATTATTTTGTACTGAAAAGCCTTGGAGGGTGACTGTGCAATGTTATTTAATGTTCTGACTTACTGTAATATCAGCATATGGGCCCCATCTGCACACTCCTGAGAAACAGAAACTGTTCTCAAAGCTTACCGATTGAAAGAAAACGTACGCTGTCACCTGTGCTCTCATTGGAAGCTACCTGGAAGCTGCCAGTATTGGCTTTTGGCTGTCCACAATGGCTTCCAGACAAAGGTGGTTTATTTTCTTCTGTACTGTACTATGACGTAGCTTTCTTCTTAACATTCTGTTCCAAATGATGTGTTTTCTTGCCTTAGAGAAGGGCGGTGTTTGGGGGGGAGCAACAAAACAAAACTGTGTAGCCCCTTTTTAACCTGGTGTTCACTCAGAACATTCGATGCAGCTCTGCATTCATTCTCACTGGTGCACACTGAGGTCTCACTTGAACAGATCTCATAATAAAGCATTTGTCTTTTGCTCTTTGTCGGGTTGAATCACCTGTTGTCTGCACTAGCAACCTCAACTTGCTCTTAATCATTAATTCAGCGAATTTACTGAGTGTGACTCTGCATCAGGTTCTGGGTTCTAGGGAAACAGCAATAAAAAAAAATCTATAAATATATAGATAGAACATGTAAAGGATGGAGCCAGGAAGTCTTTTTCTGGAGGATGGGGGCGTGGGCCACAGACATTGCAACATATGTGACAAGATGTTGTGAGAGGGATGTGGTTTTGCAGACTGTGGCATGGACCAGCCACACAAGGGTGTGTCGTCTTAGCCCTGGACTCGGTGCTGCTTTGCTCTTGTGCAGAGAAACAGAGTCAGTAACAACAGCAGGGAAAAGTGGATCAGTACTGACTCAGGAATGTCAGAGCTGCTCAGATTATCAGATGAGGGCGTTAAAACAAGTCTGTGTTCCAGAAGAGGAAAGAGTATGTGTGGTAGAGCCATGACGAATGGAAATATGCTGTACATGCCTGCAAGTGTTAGAGTTTAGAATTTCTGAGGAGGAAGAATATGCTGGAAGGATTTGGTAGATGAGACATCAGAGAAAAATCAGAGGAGTTGAAAATGGCAGTAGAAACTATTCCAAATGAACCAAATTAAAACCCAACTGAAACAGAAGACATACAATGCCACGGGAACCATGAGGCCATTCAGTCTAACCCAGGAAGAGCCCCTAGGGAGAGAAGGCAGGGACTAAAAGCCGTCTAAAGACAGAATGGCCAGAGACTTTCAAGAATTTGCTCAAAATCATAAGCTCATTCACCCAAAATGGTCAACAAATACCAAAGAAAACTACATCTAATTTTCATACCACAAATTACTTCTAAACAGTACTTACAACCAGCCATTAGAGGAAAAAGACATTATAGAAATAGAAGGAAGAGTAACGACCAGTTGGTTTTTTTTTTATTTGTTTTGGGGTTTTTGTTTTTTTGTTGTTGTTTGTTTGTTTGTTTTTTTGGTGTTTCGAGACAGGGTTTCTCTTTGGCTTTGGAGGCTGTCCTGGAACTCGCTCTTGTAGACCAGGTTGGTCTCGAACTCACAGAGATCCTCTTTCCAGCTGTATCAAGCTGACAGCCAAGGCCAGCCAGCCATCACAACCTGTGACATGTGAAAGCAGAATTTAATGGTGACACACAAGCATGAGGTTCTTCACAGAGTGCTTACCCTACGTGTCCGGATTACGGTAGGCTAGAGGTACATGTCCAAGTGGTAGGAAATCAACATGTGGGAATGCAACCTGCGGTCTGCATTTGTTGAAGTATTAGTCACAACAGCCAATCAACCTAAGCCTCCCTCAGCGTAGACAGATGAGAAAAGGCAGTGTGTATACAGAGTGGAGTACAGTTCTGCCCTACAGAACGAAGGGAAGCCTGTCTGTATCAAACGAGAAAATGAGGCGTCCCAGGGCTGGCGAGAGGGCTGGGTGAGTAAAGGCACTTGCTGCCAATCCTGATGGCCTGAGTCCCCTCTCCAGACCCTACAGGTTGTCCTCTGACCCCCACATGCATGCTGTGGCGCATACAGACAGACCCACAGACACAACAGACATAAAATGGTAAACATATAAAAGGCAAGCATCTCACCATCCGTAAGCCGTTTCCTGTCCTGTCTTTCGATTCTGCTGATTTGGGAGAAATGCCTGACAAAACTCAGGGGGACACACCGCCAGAGATTTTTGGATGACCTATGTCACCTGTGTCAATACAGTGTTCTACCTAAAGAGGCCATGTTCCCCCTCCCCCTCTTTTCCTGCACAATCTCGTAATCCTCCCTACTAAATGATGGTCTCTCACTAAATAACAATATCCCGCAGGATGTAATGATGCACAGCCTTAACAAGAACACTTGGAAGGTAGAGGCAGGCAGATCTCTGTGAGTTCGAGGCCAGCTGGGACAGCATAATGAGACCCCAGCACCATCACCCCCAAAAGAGAGAGAAAGAAAGAGAATGAAAGAGAGAAGTTGGGGGCTGGAGAGATGGCTTAGTGGTTAAGAGTACTGGTTGCTCTTGTAGGGGACCCAGGTTCCTTTGCCAGCTCACAACCACCTGTAATTCCAATTCCCAGGTGTCTGGCACCCTCTTCTGCCCTCCAAAGGCACCAGGCACACATGCAGTACACGTACATGCACGCAGACTAAGCAATCATGCACACACATTATTTCTAAAAATTTAACTTGATGTTGATCATAAAATGCCCTTTTTTGTCCTCACCCATCTCAGCTCTGTCCCACTGTCATGTGGCAGCTGTAATACGTGACACAAGAAGACAGCACCGCTTTCTGGGAATGGCACAGGCCAGAGGCAAGCAGGGCCTGGGAAGCAACGATCCCAGCCAAACCTAAGTGCAAGAGCGGCCCTCTGGGGGCGGAGGAAGAGCAACACCGTGGGCAGGAGACCCGGATGGCCCAGGTGGCCACACACACAAGCTAACCCTGGGCACCTTCTGCGCCAGCGCTCCCGTATTCTCCCACACAAGCAGATCCTCAGAAGCGTGTGCTTTTGTCTGAACTGCGCTGCTTACAGAGACCGATTGACGGCTTCTCTTTGCGCTAAACTCTCAGAGAACGTGCACGGGTTTGTTCATACGTGGGCGGGCTTCTCTCCCGGGAGAAAACTGGCAGCTTGGTACATCTCTAGTACAGCTATCCGCGCTCACCTGCCAACTGTGCCGTCGGTGAAACTCACCCAGAACCCCAGACTATAGTGCACATCGCATAGAGTACACAGTCCAGCCAGCCCTTTCAGAAGTGGGATCCAGAACATCAGAAACAGGGGTCCCCTTCCTCTGATTCTGTGCTGAAGAGCCCTGGGGCATTGCTGCAAGGCACTGTCCTCTGGGGCCCTCTGTGGAGACGCTAGGAGCATCCAGAGCACCTTAGGCGAACCATGGGTCTGTCCTTCCTCAGGGAAGACCACCATCCTTTCATTCCAGACCAGACAGAATAAACAGGACATCAAGAAGATGCTACGTCTGGTGGTAAAGGGCTGTAATCCTGACTATTCTAGAGACTGGGGCAGAAGATTTACAAGTTTATGAAGTTCAAGACCAGCCTGAGCTACACCGTAAGTCCCTGTCTCAAAAGCAAGAAGGAGAGGGGAAAGGTGGGAGAGTATCCAAGGTAGAGTAAAGGTAGCAGACGTTCCCCCAATACCAAAGACTGTCACTGAAGACAGGGACTGTCCTCCAGCTCTCCAACAAGCTCTGCCACCTGGTGACCCTGTCCATGTTGTCACTTGAAAATTAAAATGGCCTCAAGATAGGAACAGAATAGACATGTCCTTAAAGGCTGACTGTATAGCAGCTTTATGTGTGTGACTGTTTTGCCTGTGTGTGTGTGAGTGTGTATGTGTCTGTCTGTCTGTCTGGTCCAGAAGAGGGTGTCAGATCCCCTGGAACTAGAGCTGCATATGGCCTGTGAGCTGCCGTGCAGGTGCTGGGCATTGAACCCGGGTCCCCTGCAAGAGCAGCCAGTGCCCTTCACTGCTGAGTCATCCCCCAGCCCCATTTTTCTCTCCTCGTCTGTCTGCAGAGTCCAGGACTAATCTATGTTCTTTGCTTCAGCTGTTAAGAACAAAATGGGATCTAAAACTTGGGCTGCAGTGGGTTCTCTTTAACAGCTTTTTTTTTTTTTTTTTTTGTCAAAGGATTGCCCTGTGGGAAGAAATGTAACTAGACTGAGAATAGATTAAGTTCTCTGTTCTCGGGGTATTTGGATAGAGGCTGAAGACACTGTTTCATCCAGAACCTCTCTGTCTCAGAGAAAGTGGATTCAACAATGATATAAACAGATCGGGTCTTGGTCGACAAGGTCTTAGCCCTGGTTCTGGAACCCCAATTTCCTATGCTGCCGCCTCTTTCTGATATCTTCAACCACTACCCAACAGACTGTGTGACCCCAATTTCAGAAAGGTTTGCTCCATCAAACCTCATGCAAATAACAATTCCTCGGTCAATCGAAGAGCCTGATCTGTGTGACGACCCTGCTGGGGCGTGGAGTGGGGACAGTCCCAGCCTGAGGTGGGAAGAAAGACTAGGACTATCATACAAACAGAAAGGAAAGGAACCAGTCCCCAGCAGGGAAGCCTGGTTAACAACTGTCTAAGGCAGGCTCTCCTTATCAGAGATCCCATTTGCCAGGAAGATAGGTCCTCAACCTCTTGAGCAACTCCAGTTTCCCCGGCTCACGTCATCTGATTTCAATCCCATCCGTGGCTTCCCGGGAGTCGCCTTATAATCTCACTTGTCAAAAGACACAAAAGGAGAGAGATGTCCTTAGCAATCTTTTAAAATGTAACCCGAGAGCCACCAAAATGGCGTATACCGCTAAAACCAGGACAAGTTCAGCTCCCCACTAAGGAACTGGCACCCCTACTGGTACACCTTCCTCCCAAGTGCCTCTCTTTCTCCTAACCCTGAAGCTTGGGAGAGATTAAAATGTTTTTAGATCCTGAATCTGCTTCTGACTGGTCCCAGAGTTCTTGTCTGCATCAAAGCCACGAATCCCAGTTTGGCTTGAGTTGATGACCTTAAGATGTTAAGGGAACTCCTGGGGCTGCTGAGGGGGGCAGTGTGGGGCTGTGCCTCTACCCCACACGCTGGCAGGCCCATAGCACAGAAGTATGCGCCCTTCTTGTGGTAACTATTTATTGCCACGGGTGGCTTAAAGTGCCCTTGGTGTCCAAAGGGAAAGGCATCTAAATCACAAAAGAATTTAGAAAGCATGAAATCCACACGAAGACAGGATGTGCTATTCGGGGGAAGTGTGAGCTTCAAGATTAAGTGCACATGGATGCTTGCAGGCCGTGGCAGGGATGTGAAGGTCACATTATTTCTGGGGACTGGACGCAGGTCATCTGGCTTTCTCAGAACCTTTACTGACAAAGCCCTCTCTCCAGCCACCACTTTTTCTTTTTTAAAAAGACTTATTTATTATGTATACAGTATTCTATCTACATGTATCCCTGCAGGCCAGAAGAGGGCACCAGATCTCATTACAGATGATTGTGAGCCACCATGTGGCTGCTGGGAATTGAACTCAGGACCTCTGGAAGAGCAGCCAGTGCTCTTAACCTCTGAACCATCTCTCCAGCCCCCCAGCTGCCATGTTTTACAGTCCGTGAATACAGCTGACATTATTTTCTGTTATTACTGGTGAGAAACCAGAGTCAGGGACGGTCCTGTCTGGGATGCAGCCTGAGTCCTGCCACCTCCCCCCCCCCAGTTGGAACCCTGTGGATCCGCCTTCCCAGAAAACACCCCAAGGCCTGGAAAGGCCACTTGGTCTTGAAGCTCACACTTCCCCCAAATAGCATATCTCTCCTTGTTGTCCTAACTTTGTGACTTAGGTCTATCCTGTCTTCGTGTGGATTTCATGCTTTCTAAATTCACTTTTGTGATTTAGATGTCTTTCCATTTGGATGCCAAAGGCACTTTAAGTCATTCCATGGATCTCTTACATTCAAATTTAATGTTTTCAGAAATTCTTTGAAACTTGGAATTCTACTTTTTTTTTTGTATTGTGTGAGTTCAGGAAGGCAGGAAAAACTTGGATATTTTTAAAAGGCATCAAAAAAGAACCTTGTCTTTTATACGTACATATGAGACAGCATTTCACTATGTAACCCAGATTTCCAGGAAAAACTTTCCCTGTGTAGATCCATCTGTCTCTGCTTCCCCGGTGCTGGGATTAAAGGTGTGTGTCACCACACCTGGGATAAATATATTTTTCTTCCCCCCCCCAAAAAAAACTTGCTACAGACAGACATGATGACCCACGCCTTTAATCCCAGCACTCGGGAGGCTGAGACAGGCAGACCTCTGAGTTCAAGGTCAACCTGACCTACAAAGAGAGTTCAAGGACAGCCAATGCTGTGGTACACAGGGAAACCGTCTCTGAAGAACAAACAAAACAAACCATTGTCATGTCTCTAAAACTTTAAGGAAGTAATTTAAAGTGAGAAGGTTTGAGTTGAAAAAAACAAAAAAAAAAAGTCTTCTTCATCCCTTCATTCCTATAACAGTTGATGTCTAGCTGTCCTTCCTATAATGCTGCAAAATGAGATCTCCCCTGTTGTGTTTGGTAGATGTTGTAGAGTCCATTGCCAAGAATGTGCTGTCTCTAAACACCCGTTCGGTTTTCAACGATGGAACTCCACCCTTTACTTAGTTGTAAGTATGTGTGGAATGTTTGGATAAGACACAGTAATACTGGTGTTCAGACGTGAAAATGGTGGGGAGACAAAAATACACGTGTGAAATAAACTCTATTAAAAAAAACTGCTTTTCTTTTTTGAAACACAGCAGCCCATGCTGAACTCAAACTCACTGTGTAGTCGAAGATGACTTTGATCCCCCGATCCTCCTGCCTCCGTTTACTAAATTCTGAGATTACAAGCATGTGCCACCATACTGGGGCTCATGCGACACTAGGGATGAAACCAGGGAATTGGAGCATGCTAAGCAAGTATTCTCCCAACTGAACTACATCCCCAGCCCTAAATGTCGTTTTTTGTTTTGCTTTTTGTTGTTGTTTTGGTTTTGTTTGTTTTTTGAGACAGGATTTATCTTTTAGACCAGGCTGGCCTCAAACTCACAGAGATCCGCCTGCCTCTGCCTCCCGAGATCTAGGATTAAAGGCGTGCGCCACCAACGCCCGGCCAATTTTGAATGGCGGGAAACTTTTAAGACCTGTTATTTAAAGTCGGTTTCCAGCACTGTCGAACTTGACTGCCCTGAGCTCCGCGTCTGCAACATGGTTTTCGGGCAAGTTCCAGACCCGGTCTGGCTAGGCTTCGTGCTGGCGTCTAAGCGGCAGCAATCCCAGGCCCCACCGCGAGGATGCGCTGCGACCTCAGGTCCCCCTCGCTCACCAAGCCGGGGCGGTCCGCGGGGGCAGGAGCGAGGCGGGGCACCGAGCAAAGGTTGTCTTTTTAGCCCGGGACCTTCTCTGAAGCTCCCAGGCATCATGACGGTGGGCGCCAGGCTCCGAAGCAAAGCGGCGAGCAGCTTCGCGCGCCGGGGACACCTAGGGCGATCGCGCGGCGCGGGTGACGAGGAGACAGATGCCATCGTAGAGCACCTGGAGGTTGAGGACGAGGACCCGGCGAGCCAGGAGGGTGAGCACGAGGACAGCGGGCGGCGCGCGGGGACCCCAAGCGCGCGCAGAGTGCACCTGGCAGCGCTGCCCGAGCGCTACGAGCCCCTGGAGGAGCCGGCGCCAGGTGACAAGCCCAAGAAGAGATACCGGCGAAAACTGAAGAAGTATGGCAAGGTAGGCCCCCACGGCCCGGCCGTCCTGATCCAGACAGAGCCGGGAGTTGCTCTGGGTGGAGCCGTAACCGAGTCGCCAGCAGGACAGTCACTTGGAGGGTGGCGCTGAGCGCGCCGACTTAGGCTCGCAGAACCCTGTGCCCAGTTGTCGTTGGTGGGAAGGGAATGTTGAAGCCGTGTTGAGGTTAAGTGACTTGGGGACCACCGTGACCCAACTGGGAAGTTGCATGCCTAGGTGCATGCATCCATCTCCCATCCTCTCCCCGGGCCACCCTGCCACACGAGAACGTTAGGTGATTCTGTGGTGGAGGCTCGGGGCCGGCTAACCCAGCCAGGGCACACCTAGCACCTGTGGAATCTCCCTCTCTGTAACAATGATCTCTGCACTTTGAACTTCAGATGTTCTGCCTGCCTTTTGCTTTTCGGTGGGAGGAGGTGGGGGAGCGAGAGGAATGATGGATGGGGAACGGAATGAGTTTCATAGCCAGGATAAATGGCTCTGGCTCCCAGGTGCCCCTGCCTGGAAGTAGAATTGCTCTCTTGGTCTGAACGCCGCTACAGGAGGGTGTCTGGGGGGGGGGGGATGCGGGGGACGGGGGATCACGAAACTGTGTTTCGGTCAAAGTCCTCTGGTCTGCCCAGGTTCTATTGTCCAGTCGTAAGTGGCCTTCAGTGAGTGACCTTTATCATACCTGAGGCTTTCAGTCCCTTGCCCGGAGTTTAGTTTATCATTCTCCTGAATGACACGGCAATGCTCCCTCACGAGCAGGCGATGATAAAATACTTGAAGTAAAGTGGGACTTTGGGGGTAAGGAAACTATCTGAAAGTGAATTTGATGACAAGGGGTCCTCCGTTGGAGGCTGGCATTTGGGGGGGGTTTGGGGGTGACCTTTCTGTGCCTGCATTATGTGACACTAAAGGTACAAAATGAATCCTAGCATCGGGTGGGGAGAGCCCAAGGCCCACCAGGGAGACGAGGCAGAACTGGGGCCCGGCTCCTCACTGCGTAGCAGAGAACTTAGTGACTACTCATGCTGGTGAGGCTGGTTTAATCAGGGGCTCTGGGTGGAAGATGAGACAAGGAAACCCACGCCTATAAGCCCAGGTACTTTGGAGGGCGGGGCAGGATGATAGAAAGTGTACGGTCAGCATGGGCTAGATGACAAGATCCAATAAACCAAGAGCTCACCCAGGCTAACACTGAGGTTCCAGACCACACTAATTAGGATGGCTGTGTTTAAAAAAAAAAAAGAAAGGCTCTGGGCATTGGTGGCGCACGACTTTAATCCCAGCACTCGGGAGGCAGAGGCAGGCTGATCTCTGTGAGTTCGAGGCCATCCTGGTCTACAAAGCGAGTTCCCGGACAGCTTCCAAAACAATACAGAGAAACCCTGTCTCGAAAAACAAAACAAAAAAAAACAAACAAACAATAAAAGGCAATGTCCAAACATTAAAGTAATGATGTTAGTGGGGATGTGGAGACATTTTGGGCCTTGTAAACTGACGGTGGCATATGTAAAATGTTGTAACTGCTGTGGAAAGCCACTTGGAGGCACCTCATCAAGTTGAACACAGAACTAACTACTCCATGGTCTCAGGGTGTACTCCAAGGGAGATGATGAGGGTTGGGGTGTATGTAGCTCAGGTGGTCAAGTGCTGTCCTAACATTCACGGAAGACCCACCTTGGATCTCCGGTGCTATGTAAACTAGGCGTGGTGGTACACACCTGTAATCCCAGCACTTGGGGAGTGGCGTGAGGAGATGGGAGCTCAGGGTTTGACTTTGTGGGTGGAGCGCTCACTTCCAACCTGATAATCCGAGTTCAATCCCCAGTACCTGGCAAAACTGACTCCCACAAGCTGTCACCTGGTCATGTACACACGGTAGCTAGCGCTGGTACACAGATGTGCATACATACTAAATATGTGTAATAAACATTTTGGGAAAAATAGTTCAGAGTAGTTTTTTGGTTGCCCTAGAGAATTCCTGGTCTACATGAGATCCTAGCTTGAAAAAAGAATAATTGAAAACAGCTACTCAAGCAAATGTTTTTGTTTTGTTTTCTGAGTCAGGGTTTTTCTGTATAACAACTCTGACTGTCCTGGAACTTGCTCTGTAGACCAGGCTGGCAGGAACTCACAGAGATCCTCCTGCCTCTGTCTTTCAAGTGCTGGGATTAAGGTGTGCCACATCACCCAGGGTGAATATTATTTTTTTACTTTGATTTTTCATGCGTACGGGTATTTTGCCTCCATAAATGTTTGTAAAGTAATTTTACACACATGTTCACAGATGTCTCATTTACCAGTGGACAAAAAGTGAAAAAAATCCAAATATATGTGAGTAGATGAACAAAATGAGCTAGACACACTATGGACTATTATTTAATAGCCGTAAGGACTAATATTAGCTGCCACGTGGCTCAGCAAGATGGATGTTAAGTGAAGAAAGTCGTGGTTCCCTTTATGTGAAATGTTCGATGCCTCTAACTTCTTCACTTTATAAAATCATCTATTTTGTTTGTGGGGGTTGGGTCTTTTGCTTTGTTTTTGTCTACATGTATGTCTTGCCCCATGCCCACAGAGATGAGAGATGGGGCATTAATTCCCCAGGAACTAGGATTACGGGTGGCTGTGAGCCACCATGTTGTGGGTGCTGGGGACTAAAACTGAACCCAGGTCCTCTAGAAGAGCAGCCAGTGTTCTTAACTGTTGAATCACCTCTCCTTTTTCACTTAAAACTGTTTGGTTTTACGTTACATACATTTGGGTGGGGTTTGACATGAAAAGGGGTTGGGGCTTTTTTGTTTTGTTTGACAAAAATGGAAAGAAAAGAGATGTGGAAAAGCTCTGGAATGTTACACACTAACTCAGTAGCCCGAAGATGTCCAGATGGGATTATAGCCCCAAGTGAGTGGTCCCCAGAGCCATCCTGGCTTTCAAAAGGTACCACGCTTCAACAAAAAGGAAGAAGACCAAGGAGCCCCCTTTTCTGCAAAGCTACAAGAACAGCCAAGGCTCCTGCAGAAGATGGGGGTGGGCATTTGTACTCACCTCGGTTACCAGGAGAGGCTTTCTTTTAGAAATAATTGGCTCCAATTATTGGCTATTATGGAATGTGTTTTCTCTTAGTTCCCATTCCTGCTAACTTCTTAGATCCTTCACCCAAGCCCCTTCCTGCTTCTATTTAAGGAAAATTGTTGTCCTTTGTGCAACATGAAAGAGCGGACTCACTCCCCCGCTGCCCCTCCCCGCCCCACCCACCTCCACCAGCATGGTCCTACCCAGGAGCCAACCCTCACACTGCTGGTCCAGCCTTCTGGAAGCCTTTGTGCCTGGGCCTCTTGTAGAGATCAATGTTCCGGCTGATCTTAAAGACATAATTGCATTCCTGTAGCGCACGTATTACTGTTAAAATGCTATCTGCTGGGCACTGGGGAAAGGAAGGAACCTGAGTTGGCGGTGTTCCGTCAGAAGGCTGGATATCTGCTGCCTTCTTATGTTCCACGCCTGAGTCCTCTCGGTGCCCCTGGGAAGCTGGTGTTGAAGACAATGAAGCTGGGAAGTCAGCAGAGGAGCTGGGAGGGAGCCCGGCCTGGCCCCTCCTCTGCGGATCTGTGGGCTAGAAGGATGGAACATGCCTCAGACCTAGCTGAAAATAATAGGACGCCCTTGCAGGCACCCTCGGGAGGTGCAGAGAGAAGTGCAGTAAGAAAAAGAATCAAGTTATGTCAATTGGGAAGCTAGGAGAGGGTTGGAGAGTAAAACAGAGTGTGGGGTAAGTCAGGTATGGTGTTGCAGGCTTATAATCCCAGCCCCCCTGGAAACTGAGATGGGAATCAGGAGTGCAGGGCCAACCCTGGCTACATGGTACATGGGACCCTTCCCCTGCTCAAAAAGAAAAAAGAAAAGGTGAAAACTGGTGATGGAGTTCACCCTGGCACGCTTAGCATGTACCGAGAGTAGGTTTGAGTACAGTACGAAAAGAAGGGGAGAGGAGAAGAAATGCTCTCAAGTTACAGTAGGGGTCAAAAGCCAGTCTGCCAGAGGTGAGAGCTGCGTGGCCGTCCGTTGGCTGTGTGACTGGGGCTTGGCTTCCTCTCGCCACCTCTTTCTTGGTCTACACCATCATGATAATGAGGTCTGGGCTGGGGGGAGTGCATATCAAGTGGGCACGAGAGAGCCCAGTAAAAATCTTGGCACAGTGGCACACACTTGTAATCCCGATTCTGGGGATGCGAAGGCAGGAGCCCAGCCGGTGTAGACGATCTGTGAACTCAGAACTTGGGTCCTCTAGCAATTTAGGAAGACACTGATAGTGGACCCCGACGCACCCCCTACTGGCACACACCAGGTCACAAGGAGTCAATGAATCAGCACATGTGGAAGTTCTAGACGCCAGGGTGCCTGGCTGAGGTTCTAGAGCTGAGGTTCTGGAGCAACTACCCCTTGAGGAGTGGGTTCTCTTCATTCAGATCCTGGAGCTTGCCATCCACCTCAGGATGGCGCCAGGCCCGCCTGAGGGCAGCTCTACAGAGGACTGGATCCTTTGACCAGACAGTGGCCTCTGTGGAGGGATGATTTTTCTCTTCTAAGTCAGAGGGACGTGGAGTCCCAGCCCCATTGGGGGTTGGCTGTAACATTCTCTACAGCTCTGGAACTCAGAAGGAAGTCCCAAGCAGTCCTCCCGAGCAGAGCTAAAATCATCAGGGCGTCTTCCTCCCTTTCAAAATCAGTAGTGTACCCCACCCTGTCTCTCCCCCTCCTTCCCCCTCTCTCCTCTGTCTTCTGCCTGAGCTCCCTCACTGACATCACTCTGTCCTGCTCCACTAAGACACTCACATGGGTAGAGCCGCTCTTTGCCTGGTATGCAGGAGCCGTGAGTTCTGGGAGTCTGGGGGCTAGCCTGGCACCCTTGCCCACACTTCCCCACCCTCAGCATCCCTACGAGAGATTTGTTTTACCTCAAGTCCTTTCCCCTGAACAGCACCGGCGTGGTTGTCAGTAGCTTCTTAGGTCTCTTTCTCTCTGTGCTTCTCAAAGCTGTGTTTCCACGTTAGTTACTGAGCTATCTCAGAAGACTTAATCCCCAAATTGTAAAGATGAAGTGATAAGTAACCAGCTATGGGGAAGAGAATGTACAAATCCACTAACGGTTGCAGGTAGCAGTGTGATTCTGGTGTTATTGTTCGTAAAGGACCAGTGTTGATGGTTGTGATTGCTCCAGGGGTACATGATAGTTGTTTCAAACATGGAAAATTAATTCTCCCACTGACTCTTTTCAATACATTTATAGAATTTCTCTCTCCCAAAACTTGTCATGACCTAGTAAGGGACTGAAAGAGCTTGGCTTTCTCTGCAGACTGGGGGTAGCTGAATGGGTACATGCAGTGTGAGGGCCCTGAGATCCATACCATGGACAACTCAAGGCAGGACCCATAGGCAACTCCATATGCTCTTTAAAAACTTTCCTAGCAAGGCATTGTGACTCACACCTATAATCCCAGCACCGAGAGAGCTGAGGCAGGAGGATCAACATGAGCTGAAGGCCACCTTCATTACAGAGAGGTGTCACATGGGGAGGCTTCCGGCTCTGCAGTGAGAGTTCTTTGGGGAAGGTTCAGCTACACCCCTTACCAGCTGAATGGTCTCAAAGACATGAAAGTTCCCCGTGATTTCTTCTTGCTGATCCCTTAATCAAAGGCCATTGAGGACATACCAGTCACCCAAGTTAGGCCAACTTGTTAGGCCAGAGGAATTGTGGGGACTCAGAAGATGGATGCCCCAAGCAGAGAGCTGAATGCGTGAATCTGAGCTGGAGTTGGCAGCATCTAAGTCCAAGGGGTTCTAGGCAGAACACAGAGAACCTAGCATTGAGGAACAAAGACCTCAAAGGTTCAAGCTATGCAGGGAGACAGAATCAATAAAGAGGGTTTAGGAGTGCCCTGTGGAGTACAGGAGAAACCAGGAGTACCAGGGGTCGGGTGATCACAGCTCAGGGAGGGAAAAGACGGAACCCTCCATGGACCACACAATACGGAGGTGGTAGACACTCTTGAGCAGGCAGGCCCTGAAGGGTTGTGGGCAGCAGCCAGTATGAGAGGGAAGAGGTGTGGAGTGGAGTCAGTGTCCGGTGACTTTTTCATTTGGAGAGCAGAGACACGGGACAGGAGGTGGCCAAAGTGACACTTGGTATAGTATAAGTTAGGGACTGACAGAGAGACAAGGATGCCACTGGAGAGGAGAAACCAAGGAATGATGGGAAAGGACCAAGAACAGTGTGGGGAAGACACGAGGAAAAGAGCCAGTTCCCATGGTTACCCTGCTAGGGTGGGAGGAGCCAGGAGCCGGAGCACGGAGCTTGGGGACCATAGGGGAAGATGAACAGGTTCCCCAAGGACACGTGATTCAAGCAATGAGGACAAGGGCTAGTGCGTAGAGATGGCTGGGGTCGGGAGAGGGAAAGGTTGGGCTGTGTCTGAAAGAGAAGTCACCCCACCTGGCCAGGTGGGGTGGCTTCTCCAGGAAGCACTAGGTGTCTTGGTGAACCTCGTGACTGGGATGCGGGATCTTCAGTGGAACCAGGCTGTGTATTCTGTAGCCAGAACAAAGGTCTGAAAGAAAGCCAACGGGTGTGAGAAGGTTCTTCTGGTCAGCGACGTGGATGCCAAAGTCGCCAAGAACAACAAAGGAATCTGGAGGTGGGAAGAGGAACGCCAGGGGTGCCATGCGGTGGGTCTTGGCCATTAGTGATCTCAAAGCTTCGATGGACCTGGCATTCGATGTCTCCTATCCGGGCACCAGCCCTCACCGAGGAAGAAGAGGAGGAAGACAGCACACAAAAAGCATTGCCTGGCCCTTACGCTCAACCCATGTAAGACGGTTCTGGAACCATAAAAGGCTTGTGCGCTTGCAGCGCTTGGAGAGCGGAGAAAACTTCCTGGTTACAAACATGTGGGGTCAGACCAGAGTAGGCACTAGGCGCACAGGAAGGACCAGCTGGGCTGTCTAACAAGATGCCTGAAGGAAAATTTGGCACTGCCTGTGATGGCGCCGACACTTTGAGCTGGGAAAGTGGGGTGAGTCTCAGTTTAAAACAACAAAGGCGTTTTAGTTCTAGAGCTGGCCATCTCCACGCTGTTTCTAAGAAGGCTTGCGAGGTACCTGGAAATGTGCTGTGCTCTCACGCACTTTGCAAGGAGAAGGCCTGTTGTGAGTAGGGGTGGGGACCCCAGGGCACTAGAGATGTGAAGACCTGGCCTCTTTAGTGTGCCCTGGATCCATGAGGGCGAACGATTCTCTGTGCGCGTGTATCACGGTGACTCACGGAAAAATCAACAGAGTGCCTCACCTAACTTTTGCTTTTCTCTTCCTAAAACAGAATTTCGGGAAGGCCATCAGCAAAGGATGCCGGTACATTGTCATTGGGCTGCAGGGATTTGCTGCAGCCTACTCCGCCCCATTTGGAGTGGCAACCAGCGTGGTGTCCTTCGTGCGCTAACGGGAGCTGCAGGGGCAGGCATCACCAGAATGCTTCTGCCCCAGGACAGTGTGAATCCACCAGCACTTGAGACTCGAACTCAGGAACTCTGAAGAGGAACCCTGCTTCATGCTCCGTTGTTGAACTGGTTGAATGTTAGGCTGGAGCCATCCCCGCTCATCCGCTGAGCCTCTTGTTTATCTTGGATCTGGGTGGATCTAGGGGTCAGTCCTGTGGAGAATTCGGCCAAGGTCAAGCTGGGATTAGGGTTAGCTTGCTTCCTGTACCAGCTAGAGCCCTCCTGGGGGTACCGGTAGGCAGATTCATGGCAGGTTTGGGGTCCAAGCCATGTGGGTAGTGGGTGAGTTTTGAGGTGGAAGACCTCTAATGGGATAGTTGCTAGGTTCTGGAAAGGTCGCTGGCTGAGGAGCACTGGCCTTGGCCTTCCTTGATCTTCTCAGTAAGGACAATGAGGGAGCTGTTTCTGATGTCTTTCTCTCTCCCCATCTCTGTTTTACTGAGCTGTCATCGGGAGTTTAATTACAGGGTTGGGAAGAAAGAAAGAAGGAAACCTGTCTTTGAAGACCAAGATGCTTTGAATGGAACCCATGTTCACAGCTGTGTGGGGACTGTTGAAAGTAGATCAGAGTGTGTCATTTTCATAAGTATTTCATAACAACGCAGCTGGCAAAGGGGGAGGGGCAAGTTCAGAAGCAAGCTTGGAGGCTGCAGCAGGTGCTCTCAGAGTCTGAACCTGGCCCGGCGATTGCGTTTGGAGCTGTCAGGAATCCTGCAGATGTGTTGGTTCAATACCAGTTCACTGCTGGCAGGTGCCTAACTCCACCAGGGGAGGGAAGGAGGGATGGAGGGGGAGAGAGAGACAGAGGGAGAGGGAGGGAGAGAAACAGACAGAGAGAGGGAGAAAGAGGGAGAGAGACAGATGGAGAGAGAGGGAGAGAGAAGAGAGGAGACAGAGAGGGAGAGAAAAGAAAGGAGACAGAATTTAGAGGAACAACTTAAGAGATAGGCATGAAGAAGAAAAAAACCCAAGAACGACATTGGAGAAGCAATGGAAGTTGGGGAGTCAGGGATGCAGGCTTGTGGTGGGGGCTTCCTTGGGAGGTCTGGGCTGGTTGTATGTAGGACCAGAGGAACCTGGGGGAACCAGAGGAACCATAGTGGTTGAGTTGATACTTCTTAGGTCAGCATCTCACTTGGGTTCAAAGATGAATGTAGGCATGAGTCTCAGGCTTGACACTCCACCAAGGATGGTTCATAGACCACCATTGAGTACGGGGAGAATGAGAGAAGAAACCCTTTTAAGGCTAGGATGCCTGGGAAACTGTACTAGTTTGTTTCACAACTGTTTTTAAAGTTGTTCATAGAGGTTCCTCTCCCCCTGACCCTTGGCCAACTCCACAGCAGGCCAGGATTCCAACCTTGATTCTTGGGACCACTCTGCATGCTCAGCAGCAGCTTGTTGGCCTGGGAGACTTCCTGGAGCACACAATGAAAGCCAAGATGCTCACACCTCTGGTGGGTGGGTGGGAAGATGGACAGATGGACAGAAGAGGAGCAGATGGAGGAGACAGTAGCCGTTGCCCACTTAGATTCAAACTCCTCTCTAGAGGTTCCTGTTGAAGTTGCTGGGTCCCAGGAACTGGGAAATAAGTGGTCTTGCTTTACCCTAATAACTAAAAGCTGGGTACTGCAGGTTCACACATGTGACAGGATGATGCTTGTTTGGTAGTTCTAGGATGAAAAATGGAAAGGTAAATAGAAAATATCACATGCCATTGGCTGGAAAGAATCAGGAATGTGAAGCTTGCAAGATGTCTCCCCTGCCACCTCCTGATACCACAGAGCCCCCAGGAGCCCACGACATCCTGCTTGGGAGGGAGAAGTGTGACCCAGGGAAGGGCTGCACAGTCAAGGTCACTTCCTTCCCCCCTTCCCAGGAGTCGCTTCCTCCCCACCTCCCAACTCAGAAAATGAGCAAAGCCAAGTACATCTGGCCCTGTGCCTCTGCAAATCTGGCTAAGAATTAACTCAGAAACGGCCAAAAGTCGAAAGCTTGCAGGGGCTGTCCTGGAACTCGGCCAGCCTCCCTGGAAGGTGGATTTCAGTCCCAGGAGCAGGTCGTGTGATCACATCCCCATGTGGGGCTCTTGGTTCATGTCGCAGACTGTTCCTTGTTGCTTTTCTGTGTTCTCTTGTGTTTGGCCGCAAGGTCCACACCCTGCTGCAACTGAATTTAAGAGCTTAGCTTTCCCATTACTAACTGCAAAACTTTTTTTTCTGTATCCCTCTCTTGCCTTGTGGTGTAAATAAAAGTTTCAGCTTGTCTGGTTTTCATGTGTCAAGGGCTGTGCCTTCCCTTGCTTTCTCTCCCCGGGGAGGTGGCTGAGGCTCCAGCAGGACTTGGGAGATAGTGTTGGATTGTGGGTGATGGTCCCTGGGCCCCCACACACCGGCATTGCTAAAGGCTGCATTCTCTGGAATCCCTCAAGACAGGTTCTAGGGAGGGGAAGCCACAGCCCCACCATCTGCTACAAATGAAAAATTTCCAGAACCTTTGACTTCATTGTGGAGCCAGGAGGCTGCATTCTGCACCAGCGAGAAGCCTCTGATCTCTGCCTTGGTTGGGAAATGCCTCTGCTAATGGGGCTCCAGGGAGGGAGGCTGGGCCAGCAGAGCAGGCCCTGAGTGTCAGTCCATGCTGGCATGTTAGCACACAGTCCTGATCACCGAATTCTCACAGAAGCAATGGTACAGGTTAAGCAAATAATAGGCCAGTGGTCCTGGGTAGACGTCAGATCATCCAGTGAGGCAGGTTCATGGTAATAAGTCCTTTCCTGTTGGGAATGGCATAGACCTATGACAGTTCTCTCTTACCACGGGAACTTGTTTCATATCCAGCGGGGTGTGGGGCTTGAGGGGGGTCGTGTAGATCATGACTCTCACCTCATGCAGAAGACTTGAAATGCTACCATTGGAATTGGACATGGCAGCCTACATTATCCCAGCACTGAAGAAATGAATGAGGTGATGGAGTAAATCTTCTGTCACCTTAGAATACCATCTCTCATTCCCCCACCCCTACCCCTCCCACACACCAAGCTTTTTCTCTGTCCAGCACCTGTGTCTGGTCAGAGAAGTACCAAATGACATCTGTGACCAAGAAGCAGTATTTGAACTAAGATTTGGTGGCTTTCAGGGATCAGTGTGGCCATTGAACCACGTTTTAATGTTTCATTAAACCAGAGGTTCTCAACCTTCTTAATGCTGTGACCCCTAACCATAAAATTATTTCTGTTGCTACTTAATAACTAATTTTACTACTGATATGAATCATAATGTAAATATCTGTGTTTTCCGATGGTCTTAGGTGACCCTGGTGAGAGGATCTTTTGACTCTCCCTTAGGGGTTGTGACCCACAGTGGAGAACTATGGCATTAGGCAGTCCCAGTTCATAGTTTGTATTCCGATTATCATTCTTGGTTCTGCCTCTGCAGAACAGCAGAGAAATAAAGACTCACAATGTCTGGAGCTCTCAGAGCTTCCTGTAAACTTAATGCGTGATAAAATGTAGATACAGGTCAGATCCAAGGCATGGGGCATAGACGGGACACCCTGATATCCCTGCAAAGACTGTATCTCAGGGGCTCCATGCCTTGCCCAAAAGCCAAAGGAGTTAAAAATAAAAAGTTTCTAGCTTCCTTAATCATCTTTAGAAAAATGTGGAGAAATAAATACTTGGGTTTTGTTTGGAGGCAAAGTTGCTTTTGAGCCAAATTACTCCACTGTACATCACAGTCAAGGGGAAAGCAGATCTTAAGATCTCCCACGGGGCCCGGTGCCAAAACCTGGCAGGAACACCAGCCGTGCAGGACTCGGGGCAGGGCAAGGGAACAAAGGCTTGTTGCCAGGCCCTGTGCCAAACCTGGGCCCCTTGGGGAGCTCCGAGCTCAGACCTTCATCTTGAGCGCCTGAGGGAGCCCAGTCTGCACCTTGAGGACTGACTCAGCTTTTTAAAAAAGGTTTTTCTCAGGTGATTTCCCCTTCTATCCCTGGTGATGAGTCTCAGATTCACCCAGTTCAAGGCAGACAGAAGTCTAAGCCAGGACCGGGGTGTTGGTCAGCGGAATGCTTTCCTCGTGTGTGCAGGCCTGGGGTTCTGTCCCCACTACTGCAGTAAGCATATAAGGAAATAAACAGGTAAGTAGATTGTTAATTAAATAAACATCAGAGCCAAAGGACTGGGCGGAAGCTGAGTTGAAGGGCCATACTTCCTTCACCGGCTCTTCAAAGCCTGGGCAAATAGTTTCCACCTGGGACTTACTGGCTTCACTTCTAATTGAGATAAACAACTTATTTTTGGTTTTGGCTTGCTCCAAGAGAAGTTCAGAGTTGTTGCAAAGGCAAAATGTGGTGAGGCCGTGGGGAGGTAACGGGTGGGAGGGAAATAGAAGAGGGCAAAGGAGACAGAAATCAGGAAGCATTACCAGCCAGACTTGGTGGAGCACGGCTTTCACCCCAGCACGTGGGAGGCAGAGGCAAAAGGATCTCTGCAAGTTCGAGGCCAGCCTGGTTTACAGAGAGAGAAGCAGGACTAATTAGAGAGACCCTGTCTGAAAAAGAAAAACGAAACCACTACATTCAAATATGAAATTGCCAAATTTAATTTAAAAAATGAAAACACACAGTGTTGAGATTGCCTATTTATTTTAAGCAGGAAATTCTCTATTAAAGAAATGTTCACAAATATATCTCCTTTAACTGCTTAGAGTGAGGAGAAAGTAGCATATAAATTAATTAGGAACTGTAAAGGGAAACCTTTTCCTTGAGAGAAGCCTTCCTGCCAGCCTGGTTCCAGGGCCCCATCAGTCCCAAATAAACACACAGGAGGCTATATTAATTATGAAGCTGTTGGCCTTGCTTGTTTTCTTACTGGCTAGCTCTGACTTAAGTAATTACCCCATAATTGTTAATCTAAGTATATCTCTTACTGGAGAAGTTTCCGGGCTTCCTACTCCATGGCGTTACATCTTGACTCTCTGTGTTTCTCCTACCCAGAGTCCTCCTGGACTATCTTGGTTTGCTATTGGCCAACAGTGCTTTATTGACAAATACACAGGACTTTCCCAACAAGGAACTTTCTCCATAACTCTCATTCTTTTAAACAAAATCAGGCTTAAATATGTGGCTTCCAGTATTTTCTTTTAACCTGGTCTGCAAGCCATTCATGGAGCCCATGAACCCTATCTGCCATCGGCTGTGTTGATGACAGATCTGGGCACGGGGATCAGAGGAGAGAGTCAAGCTTCCTGCATAAGCCCACGTTCAGAAATGAGTGCAGAGATATGCGGGTGTTTATCCTTGACTCTCAGTTTCTCTCAAATGATCACATGAGGGGTTTATAGAGGGAAACAAGGGAAACTCAGATGTTTCGGAGGGCAGTCCCGGTGCTGCATCCAGGTGTCTTGAACGCTTTTGGTTTGTTTGTTGTCATCGTTGTAACAAAATATCCAAGAAAACAAGTTACAAGAGTAAAGATTGGTGTTGACTCCTGGCTCCACAGTTCTCAGTACATAGAGCTCTCTGCCAGTTTTAGGACTGTGGCAAGATGGATCCAGGGAAGGCCATGGCAGAAAAAAAAAGCCACTTACCTCCAAGGTAGCAAAAAAAGCTGAGAAGAAAAAAGCCACTTACCTCAAAGGTAGCCAAAAAGCTGAGGAAAGAAACAGGGCAGGGTCAAGTGACACCCTCCCAGGACCCTACTCTCCAACGCCTCAGGTAGTAACATCAAACTGTATCCATGTGGTTAAAGCCAGCAATGGAGTCAGTCCCAGGACCCTGCTCTCCAGCGCCTCCGGTAGTAACATCAAACTGTATCTATGTGGTTAAAGCCACCAATGTCAGTCCTCGTGATCCATCCTTCCCCAGAGTCCCACCTCTGAACATTTCTGCACTGGGAGCGGTCCCTTCTGGGATGACAAACATGAAAACGCCTGCCAAGGTTGCAGCCAGGACCCAGGCACAGCTGCCTCTCATCTCCAACTCTTTTGAGACTCCAGATGCCTCCAGAGAGAACAGGGGTTCCTTAGCAGTGTTCATTCCTTCTTCTGAGATCACACTGCAACCTAAGCTGGTCTGAAACACACCGTGGAGGTCACACGGGCCTCAGACTTGTGGTGATGCCCTTGCCTTCGCTCCCTGGGGCTGAGATTGCAGAGGTAAGTCAGCACAAGCCAGCTAGAGAGGAGTGTTGGAGGCAGTCCCACCTGCCACAAATCCCTGGTCACTTTACTGTTACTCAAGCAGTTAGGGTGTCTCTAGAAGAGAGCTGACATGCTAACCAGTCTGTCATACTCTGCTGTCTGAGAGCCTGCAAGTGTTTATTTGCCGATTCCCACCACAGTCAAGGCACAGAGCGAGACAGGAATCGAGGCCACGGAAGGGATGTGCGACCCCAAGTTGGTCAGGTTCAGTTTACTGATGCTCTGTGACTGACTGGTCATTTTGCTCCCTTGGTTCATCCCGGGGCCCACACACCCAAGCGCCCAGGGCTGCAGGAAAGTACCTGTGTAACCGGATGGTTCGGGCATCAGACAACTTGGCTCCTAATCTTCTAGGCCAGTGACCTTGTACCTACACTCTTCAGCTTCCTCAACTTCCAGAGCTAGTTTTGTCACCTTAGCAAAGAGTGAACAGTATCTACTTGCAAGGCTTACTGGGAAAGATAAATGTGAAGGGTATTAAGAACCTTGTACTGGCACTCAAGGGAGTGCCCAATAGTAGAGAAATTGTCTCAAGACCCCCAGTTCCATTCCTCACTGCTGAAAACCAAACCAAACCAACAGCTCTGGGAGCTGACGAGAAGGCTGCTGTATCAGCGTGCGGATGTGAGTTCAGGTCCAGCACTTGTGTAAGAAGCTGGGCATGCTTCACAGGAGCCCGTTGCGTTACCCAGCACTGGAGGACTGAGGCAGGAGGATTGTTGCAACCTAGCTCCAGCCTCAGTGAAAGACCCTCTCTCAAGTGAATAAGATGGAGCATGATAGAACAAGGAAGTGGGCTATCCTTCTCTAACATCCACACCCAGCCCCCCACACACACACTTGCGTATACAAGAACCCAACACATAGGCTGCATCATCTCCTTACTGTAGTGCGCTTCCCTTCAGTAGCCCCTTCAAGTCCAGTTCCCTCTCCACTTGCCCCCTCCTGTGGGAGGGAAGGAGTGAGACAAGCTGCCTCCTGGTGCAGGTTCATGGTCTGGATGACAGACCTGGCTGACTCTTTGCTTGAGAACATTCAGGCTGGAACAGCAGTGTGTGCGTGCATGCCTGCATTCGTGTATGCGTGTACATGAGTGTATGCGTGTGTGCGGGGGGTGGGGGTGTCAGAGAAGCAGGGTTAGGGGTCAGAGCAGTAGGAAACGGGTTTAAAAAACCCCAGAGACAGTTTGCTTGAGCCAGGCACCCAGATGACAAAGGACTTCGACCTAAATCTCTTCCCATTTGCCCCTAAACCTTATTTCTGGTCACCCAAATGTGGCTTATCATAGCAAAAGAAGAGGTTGCACTAAAGAGAGTCGGAGGATGGATTTCTTAGGTCCTTAAGAGGGATCCAGGGCTCCCTGCTCTTAACAAGCAGGAAGGCAATTTCTAGACTCAGCAACAGAATAGAATTGTAAAAATGAAAAACCACACTTTCTTTAACCACCTAGAGCCTCTTTGACTGTCAATTTACTTTAAAATGTTTATTTCCATATTTCTTTATTTGATGTGTGTTTGCATACATGCCGAGTGTTTACCCACCATGGCTGTGGGAATCAGTTTTCTCCTTCTGCCACGTGGGTCCCAGAGACCAGCCTTAGGGTGTCAAGTAGCTTTTAGCTTTAAGCCATCTCTCCTGACAGATGTGTGCTTATTTATGCAACAGGTCACTACTGAACACCTGATGCTGCCGTGCTGAAGTCCAGCAGCAGCAATGGGATGGAACAGGTATGGCTGCATGTCCTGGCATCCGATGTGACCACTGTTGTCACCCTCTGGGGTTTTATGCCCTAGGTGATGACACTTGGGGGCTGTCTCGGGGTTCCTATTGCTGCAACGAAACACCGTGACCAAAAAGCAAGTTGGGTTGGAAAGGGTTTATGCTTTTTTATTTAAATTAGCAACAAGCTTGCTTCACATGTCAATCCCAGCTCCCTCTCCCTCCCCTCCTCCCCCACTCCTCCAGCCCTCCCAACCCCCCCACCCAATCCCTGTTCCATTCCCCAGGGAGGGTGAGGCTGTAGAGTGCAGCCTTCCCACCAGCCTGGTCCCAGAGCCGCATCAGTCCCAAATGAACACACAGGAGGCTATGTTAATTATGAAGTTGTTGGCTGTTTTCTTGGTTTCTTACTGGCTATCTCTGACTTAAGTATTTAATCCATAATTGTTAATCTAAGTATTTCTCTTACCGGAGAAAAGAGTCCGGACCTCTTCTTCCTATGGTGGCTACATCATGACCGACTCTGCCTCTCTTTCCCAGAATCCTCCTTGACTCCTAGTCCCACCTATCTTGCTTCCCTATTGGCCAACAGTGCTTTATTGATATATACACAGGACTTCCCCATCATGAGGCTCTCCATGGGGGATCTCCAGAGTGTCATTTCGTTCAGAGCAGGGCTTAGGCCCTTCCCCAAGAGTCCATGCTGAGAGAGCATCCCTCATTGTGAGAGGAGCACCCAAAATCCATTTGTATGCCAGGGATAAATACTGATTGTCCAGGCCTCCTCGATGATTTGGGGGTCTGGATCAGTCCCATGCTGGCCTTCCAGCCATCAGACTGGGTTCCTTGTTCAGGTCCAGTCCGGTCTTGACCACTTTGCTCATCATTCCTCCCTCTCTGTCACTGGGTTCCAGGAGTTCAGTTCAATGTTAAGCTGTAGGTATCTGCCTCTGCTTCCATCAGTCACTGGATGAAGGTTCTAGGATGGCATGTAAGGTAGTCATCAAACTCATTATCAGGGATGGGCATTTAAGGTAGTCTCTCCACTATTGCTTAGTTTGCCAGTTGGTGTCATCCTTGTAGATCTCTGGAAATCTCACTAGTGCCAGATCTCTCTTCAAACCTATAATGGCTCCCTCTATTATGGTATCTCTCATCCTGCTCTCTTCTATTCTTCCCCCATCTAACCTTCCTGCTCCCTCATGGCCTCCTCTCCCCTCCTCTTCTCCCCCTCTCTTTTTCCTGGCTCCCTCTGCCCTCCCCCATGCTCCCAATCTGCTCAGAAGATCTTGGTTCATTCCCCTTATCTGGGGTACCATGCATATCTCTCTTAGGGTCCTTCCTATCTCCCAGACTCTCTGGCAGTGGGGTTATAGGCTGATACTCCCCTGATTCATGTCTAAAATCCATATATGAGTGAGTACACACCATGTTTGTCTTTTTATGACTGGGTTACCTCACTCAGTATAGTTTCTTCTAGTGCCATCCATTTGCCTGCAGATTTCAAGATTCCATTGTTTTGTTTTGTTTTTTCTGCTGAATAGTACTCCACTGTATAAATGAACCACATTTTCTCTATCCACCCTTCAGTTGAGGGGCATCTAGGTTGCTTCCAGGTTCTGGTTATTACAAATAATGCTTCTATAAGCATAGTGGAACAGATGCCCTTGTTGTATGAATGTGCATTTTTTGGGTATATGCCTAAGAGTGGAATTGCTGGATCTTGTGGTAGATTAATTCCCATTTTCCTGAGGAATCTCCATACTGATTCCCAAAGTGGCTGTACGAGTTGACACTCCTCTCAAATTACTTTAGTTTGTGTCAAGTTGACATAAAACTATGCAGCCCTGGGGCCCATAGGAAACCATCTCCCAGGAGAAGCAAGCAGGACTGAACCAGGGAGGGAGCTGAGCTGTTGTGTCCACCTGCCCAGGTCTCAGCCCACCACATAGGGAGCTCTGGAGCTGGTTGGCCTTCAGGATGAGTTAGACATGTCTGTGCACCCTAGTCTGGGCTGCCCATGCCTGAGCTGCTCTGTCAAGGACCTGCACATTCAGGGGAGGCCTTGGGACAAGGCTTAAAAAGCCTTCTCACTGAGCAGTGTCTCCTGCTTCCTTGTCAGGGCATCCGGGTTGTCCCGTCCTGTACTTCATAGTGGCCCTGACATCTGAGTCCTTCTCTCTGCAGGAGACTGGTTGTGAGAGGCTCTTTGAATCGGTTTGCCTGCCGGATAAATGGGGTTGTGACATGTCTTGACATTATCGATGGAGCTCGGGCACAGAGCCCTCTGTGTCTGGTGTGACAGTTCCAGGCAATTACCGTTTAGTGTGAAGAATGTGTGCCTATGAGGTTCAGGGGTCTCCAGGAGAGGCCCCTGTCACACTAGGCAGAGAGGGGAGGGACATCCCAGTCTCTGAAAGTCACATGTGCAGAAGTCCAATGGTGTGGCTGGACTAGGTGTCCAGGGACTGGCAGCAAGAGGAGAGGACTTGCAAGGTCTTGCACTGACCTTGGCAGTGGGAAGAAATTTCGGACAGGTCTGTGTTCTTCTAGCCATCCCCAGCCTTGAAACCTTGGAGTCAGATGACGGAGACGCGTCATCCTTGGAGGCCAGGGAGTGGTGGAGCAACAGTCCCCCCAACCTGAGGCCCTCTGAGGCCCTGGGCCAAGGGGTCTTCTGGGGCACTTGTCAGGCTGTCTCGTGTGAGTGGGAACTTTGAGCAAACTGTCCCCAAAGTGAAACCTGGACATGATCAGAGCACTAGGAGGGGAGTCAGCAGGGGGACTGGCTGTGTGCCTTGACTGCACCGTGCGTCTCTGGGCCGGGCGCCTCTCTGGGCCGGGCGCCTCTCTGGGCCGGGCGCCTCTCTGGGCCGGGTACCGCGCCTGGGAGAAGACCCGGGCTGAAGCTCTCTGCGGTGCCCACTGCTTTGCCATCCTCCTGGACACAGCCAAGTCGCGCCCTTGCTTATCTGCTGTCTCTTCTGGGGGGCCACTTCCCGTCCCGCCTCCTCTTGTCTTCCTAAGATGCTGCCCAAGGCCACACGGTGGCAATCAGCCACAGTGGCCTGCTTTCAACTGGACCCCAGGGAGGAAGTAGAACAATGGCCGACGGTCCTGGCAGCCTGTGCCCGCCGAGGGGCGGCGTCCGGATTGTTTCTCTGGGCTGTTGTTTCCCTAACGGCGCTGCATCCTCAGACCCAGCTTCATCCTGGCCAGGGGCCCCAGGGAGGAAGACTGCCTGAACCTGCAGCCTCCCTGCTCTCCTCCTACTCTCCCTACCCCCACCGGCTTCATCTGCTTTTGTCGCTCCGCTCAGCTGTTCTCACAAACCCCAGTGACTCGGGCCAAACTGAAGGCCCCTGCATCTGCTCAGCCTTCTGCTCCAGAGCTGCTGGGAAGCCATCTTGCCCCGAGTGGCATTCTGTGGTCCGCCTCCACACTCGTCTCCCTCTAAATTCACCGGCTATGGTGTTATTCTCCAGCCTGTCTCCCTGTGTAGCCGGGTGGGAGAGGGAGGAAGAAAATTAATAACTTGACTCTTTTTCTGTCTTGTGATTAATTTTCTTCTGATATATGGTCCCTATACAGCCCAGGTTTGCCTTCAGTTCCCTTTGTAGCTAAGGATGATCTTGAACTCCTATTCTGTCCTCTCGCCTTGACCTCCTAAGAGCTGGGAAGACGGTAGTGCGCCACCAAGCCCCACTCCTTCTGACTTGGTTTAAAGGAAGCTTGGTGGCACATTCGGCCCTATCTGCTCTTGGCTCTCATGCAGTGTCAAAACCAATATGAAATGCAAATCTGTGCGTCAGACCCAAAGGAAGCCTGGACAAAGTGCTAACTGAGATGTTCATCGGCGTACCAAAGCGCACACTGGCCGCCAGGCTCACTCAGTACTGTAGCTCTGCTTAGCTCTTCTCACCCCGCCTCTTACTCTAACCCTTCTCCAGCATGGGGGGAGGCGTAGGGCCGGGGGTTCCCTTCCTTTCCCCCAGTTTTGGATTCCCATATAATTCTGCCATTTTGGTCACACACTCTCTTGGTTCCCTCTCTCTCTCTTCACCCTCTCCTTCTCATGGCTGCCTGGTTCAGCCGGCCGGCCATGTTCAGTCTACTGCTTTCTCTGTCTGCTCAGGACAATTCCAGATGCCTCTGGCTATGGCTGTCCCTCATGCCTACCATAAAAACCACCTCCTCAACAATGCGTTGGAGTGGTCATGTCCCCATTCACTGTGGAGAGCAGGCAAGCCCTGGGAGTATCCTGCTAGCTTCCAGCAAGGCCCTCTCAGTCACTGTCATTCTGAATGACCAGGGGTGTACAGATGCTATGGGTGTAAGCAGAGGGACCCTCGCTTACACCTCAAGGGTTTGGTGGTAGACTGCCTAGGTATGTCCAAATGGATTAAAGTTCCCTGAAGGAGGTTTTGTAGGCTGATTACCACCTCCTGACTGCAGGGAGTGGGAATGGTGCAGATCCAAAACCAGCATTCTCTTGGGCTATTTTTAGTTCCTTTAATGCAAACTTAGCACTCACCTTTACACCTGACTGTTGCTGGTGTTTCTTTCCAGCCTGGTCCCACTGCCGAATTAGCCCCAAATAAACACACAAACACTTGTATTAATTACAAAATTGTTGGCCAGTAGCTAGGGCTTCTTACTGGCTTGCTCTGTCTTATTAACCCATACCTACTAATCTATGGGTTTCTACATGGCCTTATCTTACCAGAGAACACCTGGCATGTCCTGTCTTCCCAGTCTCTACATGGGGTCTCCTCTCCAGCCTCTCCGATTCTCTCCTCAGAATTCTCATCTCCTAGCTCCGCCTATCTTCCTGCCTCAATTGGTCAAACAGTGTTTTAATCATCGACCAACAAGAGAAACATATATGCAGAAGGACGTCCCCCCATCAACTGACCTAGAGTCCTTTCGATTATCAGGTAAATCTTTGGACTGCACCATTAACTTAGCATGCCATTAGCTTCTGCCACCCTGAAAACTAAGACAGTCATCGGAAAACATCTGAAGCCTACAGCTGAGATCCCCACGGCCACGCACACAGACTTTTACTCTCTTACTCATTCTGAAGTGGGAATTGTGTTTTGCATGTTTTGCCTTGACAGTGAGAATTTGGAAGATGTGTCCTGTGTGCTGCCTGGCCTGGCTCAGCAACAGCAGCAAGACGTCCACCAGGGATGTAGGAGAAACAGCAGGGGTGCAGACGGGCTGAGGGTCATGGGACCAGGGAAGGGCAGTCAGGCAGGTCCAGAGGAGCCAGTATTGGGAGAGGCATTCCTGTGGGCACTTAAACAGAAGAGGGCAGCTTGGCGGGGAAGGACCCTCACTGGCCCGCTGCCAAGATGGCACCTGTTGCTGGCATTCTTGGGAGGAGTGGACACCTGCTCTTCATGTGGCTGGAGGCAGAACCCTCGGGGTAAAAGTTCTCTGACCCCATCCCAGCACCTTGCTCTCGTCCACCTCTTAAAGACGCCACCGGAGTTTTTGAGGGGACACACGCACGCTTAACAACGGTATAATCGCGAATGTGTGCCTGGTCTCTGCTCTCATTTCCTGACTCAGCCTTCTAAATCTCTGGGTGTTTCCTGAACCACAGATGAGCTGAACACATCAGCAGTTCTCATAATTGACCCTTGACCCTGGCTCCCGATACTGGCACCTGAGGCCTTTGTGACTTCCAGGGTGACCTGAGTGTCTGACACAGCATTCGGGTCCCTTGGTACTGCTTGGGTGCCTGGAGCATGGGACACTCCAGGGAGGTGATTCTGGGTCTGCTCCTGGATGGGGGGGGGGCGGGCTGGTCCCTAAAAGGACACGATTAGAAACTTGGACCAGTGCCAACCCATGTTCTCTGGGGAAGGGGCTGAAGACTGAGTTAATCATTGAACATGCCATCTAGAAAAATCCCTCAACAGCGGGGCTCGGGGAAACCAGTCATGTGTCGGGAGGGCGGCGTCCTCCAACTCCAGGGCCACAGAAGCCTCCAACCTTATCCTGTGCATTTAGCGGATGACTCACGCCTCTCCACACCACTTATTGAGATAATGGTCCACACGCCAGGGAGTCTTCCCGAGCCTGTGAACAAGTTCCTCAGACTCACCGGGTCATGGGAACCCTGGTTTATAGCCACTTCGTCAGCGGTCTGACTGATACCTCGCTTGCGACTGGCAGTGGGGTCTGAGGTTGGGCGCTGGCTTGTGAGACTAACGCCTCAGCCTGGGGGGCTACTTCCACGTCAATGGTGTCAGAATGGAATAGAGTCCCAGACTTCACCTGTCGGCGTCAGCGGGCACACACCTGCCGTCGGAAGCTTTTTCCTATCTGAGTAGTGCAGACAGTCCTGGGAGGAGGCGCTAGCAGGCCACATGTAGCATCCTCTGCCACCATAGATGCTCAAGGTTCCTCTGAGAGTTTCTGGGAGTCTAAGCAGCCCTGGCGTCCCACATGTGAGCATCTCTGCGTGGGACCCCGGGCACAACCCTTGTGCCGCTGTGTGTTGGGACGTGGGTATCACAGCTCTGTACCCAGTCACAGGTCGGGATGACTCCACAGTAGCCCCCACCGCAGTGAGATTACTCCTGGCTTCCTAGAAGAGCCATGCCAGACAGACACTGTCGGCAAAGCAAGCGAGCTGAGGCCAGGCTCCAGGGCAGAGCACCGAAGAGGACAGGAGAAGCTCCGGAAGGGCCCAGGCAAGGAAGAGCTACATCAAACCGTCAGAGAGGAGAAGCTTCTGGGAGGGGAGGGCCCCGGTGAAAATGGTGGAGCTGAGGCCCACGCCTGCTGGTTGTTTGTTTAATGTGCACAATGCCTGCCAGCTGGGTCAGAAGCACGGGGGGAGGGGGGTGGCATGGGGGGTCTTCTGGGGCAGCGGCAGTGTTTTCGGCCTCTTGCTGTCATCTTTACCTTGGCGCTTGAATAATCACATGGCTGGCCCAGACCCTGACCTTAGCCTCCCCAAGGGAGGCAGAGGCTTACGGAATACGCTCTCCCTACTGGTGTCTCTTGGCCCTGGGCTCTGCTTGAAGGCTCCGTGCAAATCCTCCTGAGAGAACGCCTAGTGCCTGGGGTGGGGAGGGTTTTGTGTGTTGGGAATGTGTGTCCTTCTTAACAATCCGGAGTGCTTGGTGTCTGCATCCTCATGACAGCTCAGGGACATGGGTAGGGCTCTCTTCAGTGTTTTAAGTCACGGACTGAGTAGGCGGAGGTGCATTAGGCCCTGACCAGGTAGAGTTCAGGTACCTTCTGCCCTGCTTTCTGAGCCATAGCTTCTTCCCAGGTGGGATGGCTTCTCTGCTCTGGTCCTCAGGCACCTGCTTCTCTGTCTCATCAAGGCCGCACCTCTGCTGCCTGCCCCTCCACAGGGCTGTCCAAATGACTCAACACTGGCATTCCCAGCCAGCACCATGCTTCCCATTTGAGGGACTTTGGGTCGGCCCACCACACTGGTTTCTCCAAAGAGTGTTGGAAAAGCTATGATATAGCTGGACGTGGTGGTACATGCTTGCAATCCCTGCACTTGGGAGATAGAGGCCAAAGGACAGGGTCTCAAGACTATCCTCAGCCACACAGTAAGTTCAAGGCCAGCCTGAGCTATGTAAGACCTCTCAAATATCGAACAAAAAGGAAAGAAAAGAGGAGGCAAAGAAGGAGGGAGGAAGCCAAAAGAAACTTGTGTTGCTTTCAGGGGTCAGGGTCTACAGCCTGAGGAGGCTTCCTAGAGGCCCCCACTGAGAAGTGTGCAGTACAGACAGCCATCCCCTTTCTCTTTGATAACCAGAGCATGGCACATCTCCCAAATCAGTCAAGGCAATCAGGAAGATCCCCCCCCCCTGAGAACATGCTCACAGGCCAGCTCGAGCCAGGTGGTCCCTCACAGAGGCTTCCTTCTCAGGAATTTCTAGGCTCTACCAGTGCCACAGTTAAACTGTGACAACCAGCAATGTAAGGAAAATGACAGAACAAACACATCTGAGAAAAAAGAGTTCCAGTGGTCACGACTGAGTGGTCCCCAGAAGGGTTGCTCTTGGGTTACGAATATCTCCAGCCATCCTGAACCCAGAGGGGGGCTGCACGGTGCTCTCAGACACTCCAGTATTTGGGGTCCTGAAAGGGCTTGGGGTGTAGCTAAGTGGCAGAGCACTTAACTAGAAGATCCATCCAGTCCCTAACGCCACAAATATGTACGGACCTTGAGTTGTTTTGTTTTAGGAACAATAAAGGTTTTTTTAAACAGTTGGTCACAGAAGATTTCAAAGGGAAAAAAAAACTAGGGAAACTAAAAAGTATCAGTGGGTCCTGCTAAAAGGTTCAGCAGGTAAAGACGCTTGCTGCCAAACCTGATGCCATGAGTTCAGTCCCTGGAAGCGGCATGGCGGAAGCAGAGGACAGAAGCCTGGCTTGTGACGTTCTAGAGGGAAGTTTGAGTCACTCAGAGACTGTTAAGGCTGTTGCATATTTTGAGTTTTGAATCTGAGGTTCTTGTCAGCAGGAATTGAAGAATCAGCTGTGATTAACAAATGACCAGAACCAATAAAGTAGACCTTTGCCTCACTGGGATAATAGATACTGGTCAGCTAGAGCTAAGAAATTAGGGATGATTCAGAAAAGACCAGCACCACTGAGGTGAAATCTCTGGGAAGTGCTTCCTGGGAGTCAGCGCGCAGAACCTGTGTCTCTAGGGTGGCCAAAGTTGTACACTTAGTAGTCTAAGAGCCACCCAGGCGGGACTGGTTTTGAAGGCATGAGGGGTCATGGAGAGCGGCTGGGGTTTAGCCCAGGAGAGGCCACTAATGAAAGTGCAGCCCCAGTAGCAGTTGAAGCCCCAGGACTGAAGGGGTCATGCAGAGAAACTGAGTCTTGGCACCATGAAGAGAGCCCAAGAGAGGCTACTGGTGAAGTGCAGTCCAGTTGCAGCAGAGACCCCAGCGGTTTGGAGATGCCAGTTCCATGGGAAGATCTCCAAGAACAGCGGCATTGATGGAGTGGAGCCAGATGGAGCCTAAACACAGCTGTGTGTGCTGCAGAGGGCGGAGCCAGACAAGTGGCCCAAACCCTTGGAGGAGCCCAGACGATCATGAGTAGAGCCCAGAAATGGGATATTTAGATTTATACTGTTGGAGTTTGGTTTTGCTTTTGATCTGACTGTGACTGTGCCCTGGCTCTTCTGTCTTGACGTAAGGAAGTAATTAACTTTGCACTTTTAAAAAGATTT
Source organism: Mesocricetus auratus (assembly GCF_017639785.1). Lineage (NCBI taxonomy): Eukaryota > Metazoa > Chordata > Mammalia > Rodentia > Cricetidae > Mesocricetus > Mesocricetus auratus. Next base: position 9,550,397 of record NW_024429266.1, read on the forward strand.
CAGAATTTTACAAATACTTTGGATTTTAAAAGAGACTGAGTATCTTATATTATTTTATTTTACTTTGGTTTTTGGAGACAGGGTCTCACCATGTAGCTCTGACTGTCCTGGAGCTAACTCTGTAGACCAGGCTAACCTCAAACTCACAGAGATCTGCCTGCCTCTCTGTCTGGGATTAAAGGCCTGTGCCATCACACCCAGCTGATGATTGTAATGTTTGTGTGTGTGTATGCATGTGTGTGTGTGTGTGCGTGTGTGTACACACGTGTCACGTTCTGTGTGTGCAAGTCAAAGACAACTTCTCTCCTCCCACTCTGGGGACTCCTGGGTCCAAATTCAGGTCATGAGGCTCGTTGGCAAGTGCCCTTACCCACTGAGGCATCTCACTACCCCAACCTTGGGTCGTTCATCCATTTAAATCTGAATTTCCCTCTCATCACTGCTCTGGCTTGACTCTACAAGTTTTGCAAGCTTTGTTTTTATTCCTATTGGCTTAGCAGTGTCTCCTAATCCCCCTCATGATTTATTCTTTGACCGGATATGATGTAGGAGTGAGCTTTTGGATTCCGAATAGTCAGGCTTTTCCTATGTGTTTCTGACTCTGTCTTCCCAGCCCCCATAGGCTACCCGCGTTCCCTGACTCCTAGACCTCCATACTTTCAAACCCAGGAGTCTCGCCAGTTCTGTGGCCCCTACCATCACTGCCTCTGCTCCTATTCATGGTCTCTCTGTGTCCTTTATTTTATATTATATTATATTTTATTTTATTTTGGTTTTTCAAGACAGGGTTTCTCTGTGGCTTTGGAGGCTGTCCTGGAACTCGCTTTGTAGACCAGGCTGGCCTCGAACTCAGAGATCTGCCTGCCTCTGCCTCCCGAGTGCTGGGATTAAAGGCGTGCGCCACCAACGCCCGGCTCTCTGTGTCCTTTATAAGAACCCTTAATCAATTGGGGGCACTTGAACGGAGCAGAGTCCTTTCCATCGTGAGCTCTCAGCTTAAGCATCTCTGGTAAGTCACAGGCACAGGAATTAGGATGCTGTACCAGCTGCTTCTCTGTTACTGTGATAAAACGTCATCACCCAGAGCCACTTACAGAGGGATGAATGTTTATTTTTGCTTGTAGTTCCAGAGGGGGTGTTCTTGACGTCAGGGGAAGCACTGCTCAGTGGCTAAGAGCACTGGCTGCTCTTCCAGAGGACCTGGGTTCAATTCCCAGCTCCCACATGATGGCCGGCAACCATCTGTAACTCCAGTTCCAGGGGATTCAACATCTTTCAAGGGCATGATGTGTTCATGATATACACACATGCATGCAGGCAAAAACTCATATACATAAAATAAATGTCATAAACAAATAAAATCAGTATTCAAAAATTAAGATGATGCTAACACATGTTACCAAGTGTTGTGGAGTGGGTTGTACCAGTGTTATTTTCTGGTCATATTTACTGAGGATGCTCACAGGAGAAACACAAGAATGAATGAATGAATGAATGAATGAATGAATGAATGAGAGCTGGGAAACAGGGGTTGTGTTGTGATTCACCATGTATTATTAAAACTTTGCATATTTTTCAATTTTGTGTTAATATTTTGTATGTCCCCCCCCCTTGGGTTACAGATTAAACAGGCAGAGGTTGTAGGTAATTATCTGCAGGCATTGGCTTGTAGATGCCATGCTTTCAAAGGGGCACCCCCCACAGGAGGATTCTCTTCCCTCCAGACATCCTGCCCTAGCCCCCTTCCTTCTCTCTGAGACAAAAAGCGTTTCACAGCAAACTCCCGACAGCAGCCAAAGAAAACAGAGCCAGGAAAAAGCAGCGTGGGCCAGGGAGGAAGTAAGGCTCTGAACCCTGGCTGATAACATTCTTCAAATCAAAGCCACAGGGCCCACCACAATGGGGAAGGAGTTCAGGGGACACCCAGAGCAAGTCCGCTGGAGGCCAGAAGGTCCCTAGCGCCCATCAGTCCAAGTCCCAAGCTCCAAGTTGGGTATGAAATGAAAAAAACAAAACAAAACAAAAAAAAAAAAACAAGTGACTTCCTCTACACAGGTGAACACCCCAGCCAACTCCTGGGCCATTTAACGAACGTAAACTGAAATTTTCCACTGCCTGAGGAGGGCAGGCGGATGACAGGAGGTTGTGGAACTTGCTCACTCTCCAGCAAGCTCCTTCCTTGCTCCCTTCCTCTGGCCACACATTCAGGGCAGTCTGATCATGCCCTCCCTCCCCTCAGATGGAGGGTGTCAGTAGGCTACCCCTGCAGGACACCTGACTATTTACTTATTTATTTAGCGGACTCCAAGGTGAGACTGGGCTGCTGTGGGAGCGGATGCTGTGGCCGTTGTGACTCTTTTTTTTTTCTGACCTGAAATTGTCTAAAGGAGCACCCGACCCCCTCTGCGACAGAACAACACAGACTGCAAACTGTCACTAGTGTCAGGAGCGTTGGCCTTCCTTTCGTCGGCTTTTCAAAGCACTCGTCCTCTGAGGGGCTCATGAGCCTGACTCTTCGCTGCGTGGAATCCCCGGTGAAATTGCTCCTTCGGACTCACGGGGCAGGAAGGAAGGGAGCTTTTCCTTCCCTTCCCCTAGGGCACAGCTCACAACACTTCCTCCCCACCCTTCCCGCCAAGGCCCGGGCCACAGTGCCCCCTGGTGGAAGCATGAGGCAACAGCCTGGGAGAGCGAGCCTCAGCCCTCCTACCCCCAAAGCCTGGGGAAGTCAGATTGAACTGGGGAGGAGAGCTCGAGTCAGGACCTGGGGGGTATGAGGGTTGGGCTAGGGCAGAGAGAATAGAGTCAGACCTCCCTATAACCAGAAATTGGGAGTTTTTAAGACAAGCTAGCAACTCCCAATTAAAACAACTGTGCAATCAATCAATTGATCGATCAATCAATCAATCAATAAAGCAACTGTGTAGGCTGGAAGGATGGCTCAGTGTAAGGGCATTTCTTGCTTTTCTGGGGGTTTCATGTCCCATCCCCAGCACCCGCTTGCAGCTCCCCATAACCACAGCTCCAGGGGGGTCCAAGGCCTCTCTAGGTACCTTCACTCAATGCGAATACCCACAGGTACACATAATTAAGAAATCTTGAACAGAGCATTGGTGGTGGACACCTTTAATCCCAGCACTTGGGAGGCAGAGGCAGGTGGGTCTCTGTGAGTTCGGGGCAAGCCTGGTCTACAAGAGCTAGTTCCAGGACAGCCAGGGCTACACAGAGAAACCCTGTCTCAAAAAACAAAAGAAATCTTTAAAAATAGAAAAAAAATGTAACTTCTACTCAGGGCCTATAATCCCAGCCCTCTGGAGTCGAGGCAGGGGAACTAATGTGAGTTTGCAGCCTTGCAGCCATCCTGAACTATGCAGAATTCCCCATTCTCAAAGAAAAGCCACACACACACGTTTCTGTTAGTCTGCTATTTGGGACAAAATCAAGTTTCCTAAAGGTATATAGTCACTAATTTCCAGAATGCCAATATTTGAACAGTCTAGAAAACCATATTTCCCCAGGCAGTCTGTAAAGCCTGCACAGTGAGCCCTGGTCTTGCCTTACAGGCCCAACTGTTCCTTAAACTTTCCTGGGTCCTAACAGAAGCCTTTTCTTCCCCCAAAGCCTCTTCAGACCTTTCCAGAAAATCACTTTACTCTCATACATTGTGACACCTCTGCTTTCTCTTCTTGAAACTTCTGTTTTATCTTCAAAACCCCATTTACATGCTCCCTCCCAGAGGTCTTCCAGGCAGCCTAAACTACTTAACCTTCCACATAAACCCTAATCCCCAGTCTCTAGAAGAGCAGCTGTTACGTAACACACATTAGTTACTTGTCTACACATCTTTGAAGGCTTATTTAATGTGTGCGGGTGTTTTGCTGGCACATATGTATGTATGCATGTATGTATGTATGTATGTGTACCACGTAAGTGCCTGGTGCCCACAGAGGCCGTAAGATGGAGCAGAACCCCCTGGAACTGGAGTTGCAAGTGGTCGTGAACCACTACGGGGTGCTGGGAATCGCACCTGTGCCCTCTGGGAGAGCAGCCGGTGCTGTTCACCACTGTAAGGTCTCTCCAGCTCGTTTGTGCATCTTTTGACACGAGAAATCTATAAAACTGGGAAGGCGCCTGCTAGGTGGAGTGATGTAAGGTTACCTACTTCCGTTTTGCTCACCCGGAACCCAGTGACTGCCTGACTTAAGGTAGGTAGGATCATTTCCAGGCATGTTTAAAAAAATAATTTTTGTTTCTGAATATCTGAAGCAATAACAACGTGTTGATTCGGAGTTTCGGATGATTGTGTTTGTATGTGAAAGTAAAGTTCCCCTCCTTCCTGAGTCTCCAGCCACCTGCTTTGCCTTCTCTACTAGCAACTAATAACGTTACTCATGTTCTCATATCCGCTGGGTAAAGTCCACATTCCACTGCGTGGTGTGGCTCAGCCCAGTACTTGTTTATCTGACGCTGCCTTCCCTTCCTTCTGGCTTTCCCTCTGCTGTCCAGCAGGGGGCAGAGCTCAGTTCCCCTTCTGAACCATTAGGCTAGCCTGCCTGTCACTGTCATGTGCAGGAGTTTCTCTCTCCCGGCCCTTCCTCAGGGCGAGCAGGACACACACGTACTCCGAGGAGGCAGAAAGGGAGTGTGCAGGGCCATATCCAGCCAGGTTCTTCCAAGGCCCCATGTGTGACCCAATGTGAGCTATGCCAGCTCCTTCCGGTGACGTGGCGTGACCCCTGGCTGATAGATCGTTCCTTACGAAGACAGCAGGGTCTCCCACATCAGCAGACCCCCCCAGAGCCCTGAATACCGGCTGACTTGTGACTTTTGTGACATCCTCTGACCCAGTCAGCACGGTGAATGGATTGCAGCCCCTTTGCAAACAGCCTGGACCATGCTTGATGATGAGCTCTGGAAGAAGATAGCAGAAGCTACCTTGCTCAGGCCGGGCAGAAGACCTGCTAGAAGGAGAAATCGTCTGTACAACCTTGAGAGAACTACAGAGCCAATGGTAAAAAGAAGCATGCGCACGCAAAGGCAGGTAAAGGGACAAACTGACTGTCCCTTAGTGAGATAAATATTTGTACGCCCCAGGAGCATCTCCCTCCTCCCTCCACACAGTTGCTCACTGACCCACACTTGCTAAGCCTGTCTGCATTCTAAGATCTAACTCAGAAGTGGAACCTTCTCTAGCTCCCTTTTTCTAACTGCAACCTGTAGAGGGAAGCCTTTTCTTGTCTGCCGCTTTGGTTTTTTCCCTACCAGTCGCCTGGGCTCTGCCACGTTGTAGTCCCCAAATAACACACAAGACGCTGTATTAATTATGAAGCTGTTGGCCTTGCTTGTTTCTTACTGGCTAGCTCTGACTTAAGTATTTACCCCATAATTGTTAATCTAAGTATTTCTCTTACCAGAGAAAAGTTTCTGGGCTTCTTACCCCTATGGCAGTTACATCTTGACTCCCTGTGTTTCTCCTTCCCAGATCCTCCTGGACTCCTAGTCCCATATATCTTGCTTCCCTATTGGCCAACAGTGCTTTATTGACATATACAGGACTTCCCCCATCAGCAACCCAAACCCCAAGCCCGACACCCGAGGTAGCTCCATTTCTCTGAAGCCTTCCTTCCCCTACATACCTGCTTTTATTCCCAGCCTCTAACTCAGACAACACAACTTTCTCTAAATTTTCCATGTCCTCCTGGTCGCTGCTGATGTCTCTTGCTTATCTGCTCTGGTTCTCTTCCTTCCTTCCTTCCTTCCTTCCTTCCTTCCTTCCTTCCTTCCTTCCTTCCTTCCTTCCTTCCTTCCCTCCTTCCTTCCTTCGAAACTCTGATAAAGTTATCTTTGATTTTCCTTCTGTTTAAAATTCCTTTTATCAATGAGACAAATCTGGCAGACCCTGTGTCCTCTTCCCTATGTCTGAGGTTAGTTTGAATTGTCCACTTGACATAACCTAGATCTGAATCGATTACTTATAATATTCTATTATTAAATAAAACCCAGGAGTCAGGTTTTGGGGTAAAAATCTGATAGCTACAAAGAGTGATGGAGGAATGATCAGCTGACCCTGTCTCTTGACACTTCCAGACTGAAAAGACTGTGAATCTTTCCAAGCCCCTACCTTCTACTTCCTGTGGCCCCCATCTCCATCCTCCAAACCCTCCACAGCTCATTTCAGTCAGCCAATCATTGATGGCGCCCTCTGGCTCAAGGTAAACTCTATTATCAGTGTCAGAGCATCAGTGCGAACAAATATCTCGCAACAACCCCCACTTTTGTCTGAATGAAAAAAAGGGTTTTTAACTCTAACACAATAAAACTATATATAATAAAAATAATTATCAAGTAAGAATTACATTCACAATTTCCCGTTCATTTGTACTTGGCAAATTTGAAGAAAATACTCTATTATCTGTCCTATCTTCGTGAGTCCAAAGTTTTGTACCTAACTCACTTCTTTCTTTCTTTTTCTGCTTTTTTTTCTGAGACACATTTACTCTGTGTAGCCTTGGCTGTCCTAGAACTCACTTTGCAGACCAGGTTGGCCTTGAACTCACAGAGATCCACCTGCCTCTGCCTCCCAAGTGCTGGAAGTAAAGGCGTGCATTACCATCACCCAACCCCTAATTTACTTTCAATTCTACCTTGTATTACCAACCCAAAGATATCTGCCCCCAGGCACGGTCGGACTACTCTTGGGACGGTCCTGTACTATTCTTCGAGGCATCCAGGTACACCCCGGTGTTATAGATCAGGATAGTGAGGGGGAGATTAAAATAATGACATCAGTGGGCAGTGGGGTTGTTGCCATCCCTGCAGGAGAATGGATTGCTCAGTTACTCCTTCTCCCTACAGCTCCTTGTGAGGCTAGAAAAATTAAAGAGAAATTACATTTTAAATTTTTTTTGACCATAGACCGTAATAATTTGTCTGCTATGGAGAGACATTAGAACAAACCCTCCCAGTCCTTGGGATGGGTCAGATGGAAGGACTTAATTACAGGAAAATGGCAGCCACCCACCCCCCCTATTAGCTAGGGTCCGAGGGGCTGTTTGTGTTTTCCCTCCAGGAAGTGAGAAGCCTATTTGGGTCCCCGAACGGTGCATCAGGCATGTCGACTCCGGATACTAGGAATGCTCACTATGATAAAGATGATCCAACCATTGTTGAACACTCAGGTAAGGGAAATATGGGCGTTGGTGAGGATTCCCCCCCCCCATGTTGATGCCAGTTAGTCACTCCAGCTCCCTGTTCATCAAATTTTATAACACCAATAATACATTGGGAGCGGCTGCCGCCAATGAGATTAAAAAGTCAGAAACTAGACATTCTGAGTTTCCCCCTCCTAAGCCTGATACCAGGGTCAGGAAGTAGGGGAACCCAAGAGATTGCCAGCTGCATACGCCTTTAATCCCAACACGCCTTTATGAGGGAACATCCTGGGTTGAAAGTTGGATTGAAAATGGGTGAATAGCCGGGCTTTGGCAGCACACGCCTTTAATCCCAGTACTCGGGAGACACAGGCAGGCAGATCTCTTGAGTTCAAGGCCAGCCTGGTTTACAGAGCAAGTTCCAAGACAGCCTCCAAATAATACAGAAAAAAAAAATTGGTAACAAGCTGGGCGGTGGTGGCACACGCCTTTAATCCCAGCACTTGGGGAGGCAGAGGCAGGCGTATCTCTGTGAGTTCGAGGCCAGGCTGGACTGACAGCCTCAAACAATACAGAGAAACCCTGACTTAAAAAAAATGGGTGGAAAAAAATTTGTAACAGTAAAGAGGTACTGGTATTAAGTAAACAAAAAGAAAAAGACAAAGGTATATAAAATGGAAATTTTTGTTTACATTTAAGTTCTATTTTGTGAGTCATCTCTAAAAACTTTTGGCCAAAAGCTTGGCCTCTCCACCTTGCATCTACAGAGTTACTAGGAGTAGGTACAGCTGTACCCCATGACTGTAGCTCAAATGGAGGAATGATAAAGAACATACAGGACTTTTTAACCCTTTTAGTTCAAGGATTGGCTGGAGTTGTTCTTTTACATAGATTTCAATTAAGGAAGCTTCATTGCAACAGACTAATCATGACCTAGGGAAAAAGGATGACTGAAAGATGCATGTTCTGAATGTATGGTGTGGCCACACCGGTATGTATGAAATGTGATTGTGAATGCGTGAGTGTGAACTGCTTATATGATTAAAAGGATACTTAAATCCCTTCAAAAATAGTTCAGAAGCTACCTAGATTGCTTTATATATAGCTAAAAGGAACATCCAGCCAGTCTGTTAATGTTTTAACAGAAAAATTTAAGATACAAATGAGGCCTTGTCAGCTAGTGAGAGCTCTACAGGTTAGATTGGGAAAGACTGCTCACAGACTTCAAATAATTTTCAAAAGTTATTTGGACACAGTATAGTTTACAATCTTTGAGTGATTTTCAGAAGTTTTTGGGAAATATTTAATGGATATGTCCTTTTTAATGGGCATCTACAAATAATCTAAATTTACCTAGATAGTCAACCAAGGAGGGTAGACAAATCCTTCTACTATTATGGTCCAGCTTCAACAGTTCAAAATAATTTTTTTAGAAAATAAAAAAGGGGGAATAATGTCCCCAGTCCCCATATGACTCATCAAATAATACACTCCTCATTTAAAAATTTTATAATGTGAATGCCAGTGAGCTTCAGACAGATTCTGGCATGATGGAACTTGAGCAACCATTGCTCAGGTCAAATGGAGACATCCATGCACTAGACAGTGGAGAAGACCCTAATTTGGGGTCGAGGGCATGTTTGTGTTTTCTTGTAGGAAAAGAATAAAAGCTTCGGCATGGAGCAGAGAAAAACTGGACCTGAGACCATGGGAGCCTACCTAAGCCAGTTTGAGTGAGATCTCCTAAATCAGTGTTCCTGACCCTTGCTGTCATCGAATCTAGAGCCCAAGAAAGAAAGAAAACAGTCGGTTCGAGATTTCCAGTTTCTCAACAGACCTGCTGCATCAACCTTCCGGACCCATGAGTTTTCATCGTGAAGCCAACAGAGAAAAAAGGACCCATTTAAAACATTTGGACATTGGTATGGACTGTGATGAGGGGCAAAAGCCTCTTTTCAGTAATTGAACAGGACATGGTCACTTGAAATATCAGACTTGGTGGTTCCTGTTTCTGGAATTGCGCCTAGGCCAGTGTATTTTTCTGGAGAAATACAAATTGTCCTAATGCGACAAAAAGGAGACTTTGACTCAAGTCGCATAATCAGCTGATGTTAAATCAACAAACTGCATCACCACAGGAACAAATTGGTGCTCTGTGGATAGTGCAACAAGCCTATTGTTCATATTTTTCATAATGCTACATGTGTAACATCAATGATTGTACCTAATGTATCTGTGCAAGTGCACTTTCTAAATGCTTTCCTGAGCAGATCTTGAAATGATTGTACATGTAAATCACATGCGGGTTACCCTTGTAACAGAATGTAAATCACGTGCATGTTACCCTTGTAACAGATGAAGCTGGTAGAATGTTATGGCCCAGATCTGGTGATGGGTACGGTGATGGAGAGGCGCTATGTCAATGGGGGTCCTGGAAATGGTGGCAGTGGCAGTAGGCATTCTGGCTTTATGCCGAGCTCAAACGTGCCTTGTTCCAGAGGCAAGAGATCCGTAACCAAGTATTGCTTAGCCTAGCCCATGGCAATCCCGATAGCCATGAAGGTTGGTTACAGATGATTTAAAGTTGGGGTGCTCTGATGACGGGCAACCTGTGGGGAAGACCCCTCCCGCCTAAGACAGGGGTTCAAGGTCCCCCAAGGATGGGAAAGGGAGGGTGACCCTACTTGACCTAAGCCAGGAGTGCCTCATTTAAAAATAAAAAAGGGTGAATTGTGGGAACACCAGACCTTGAGCAGAGACCCACTTCCCCTTCTGCCTGGGAGCAGGCAGCTGTAAGACAATGTTTACTAAAAACATGTTTACTAAAAACAATACAATGCCCGGGGGCAATAAGTTCCTGGAAAAGGCCTGCCCACAGAAACCACCCTGACCTCGACCTTGTCCAAAGACTAACCACCTCTTCTGCCACGCCCAGATCAGTTTTTGGTGTCAGAGCAGAACCAGCCAGGGTAGAGGAGAGAGCAGAAGCTTCTCTGGTGGGAGCCTTTCTTAGGAAGTTTCTTGAACCTTTTTGGGGCCTGCTTAAAGTTTTCTTTACATCGTTGAACCTCTGTGTTGTCAATCCCCGACACCCTCCGCACGTTCTCGGACACAGGCCGAGCAGCAGACGCGACAGATATCCTTTTAGACATCAAAACATTTTCTTAGATAAACAATTTAAGCTTTTATATCTCCCAACCTTATATACTTTACACCTCTTTTGTTTCTTTTCCGAATTTGTTAACAAGGAAAACTAACTGTAACTATCTTGCCTTCAACTTCATCAGAGGCTGGAGAAGGATATAATATTACCTGAGTAAACAGGAAGTGCAGAGCAAACATCTTCCAAAGTTGTAGAAATGACAGAAGCAGCTGGCTGCCTGTCCAGGCACCTGAGTTTCCTCTGCAATGTTTCAACACCCATCTTCAGTTATGCATAGCGAGAGTTCTAACCCGCCTGTCACAGATAATAACCCTGAATGTGAGGGACAAGCCTCGGAGGAGGACGGTGATGAAGCCCTTCCCCAACCCTCCGATGTCCCCTGCTTACATCCTCCTTCTGTTCGCCTCTGATTAAACCCAGGTGAAAAAGAAGAGGAAGTTTATCCCCCCTCTGAGGATGAGGAAGTAGATGCCTCCTCCCACCAATATAAAAATTTAAATGTAAAGTTTCTGGAAAAGTTAAAATCTGCAGTCTCCAACTACAACCCACTGCCGCGTTCGCCCTTACTCTGCTAGAAAGCCTTAGTGAAAAACAGCTTGCCCGCACTGCCCTCACAGGAGGGGACTTTGCCTTATGGAGAACTGAATTCATAGAAAACTGTAGGGAATTAGCTCAACGCAATGAAAGAAGTAGATCTTCAAAAAACTGGTCATTCAAAAAGTTGACTGGGGAAAGCCCCTATCACACCAATGAGACTCAGGCCCGCTACCCACCTGGCCTGCTGACTCAAGCCCAGCAAGCTGGTCTTGGAGCCTGGAAGTGTCTCCCTTCCAAAGGCTCAGCCACCACCTCCTTAGCAAAGATTAGGCAAGGCTCAGAAGAAGCATATAGCAATTTTATTAGCCACCTAAATGAGGCAGCTGAGCGATTCTTTGGAAACGGCGAAACAGACAATCCTTTTGTTAAATAGTTAGCATATGAAAATGCCAACCCTGCTTGCCAGGAAGCCATACACCCTTACAAATGCGGCACCCTCTCGGAGTATGTTAAACTTTGCCCCGGCATTAATCCAACTTCTCATGCCATGGGATTCTCCGTAGGAGCTGCCCTCCGAGGCGTTGGCATTGGCCAGCTTTCCAATTGCAGCCTGGCCACTTTATTAAGGACTGTACTGCCCACCGCACCACGTGCCCCCTCCTTCCACCCTATGCCCACGATGTCAAAAAGGAAAACATTGGACTTCTGAATGCTGCTCCAGAACTAATAGTCAGGGTCGGTCAGCCTCTACATCCCAGACACTCGGGAAACTTTCAATGGGGCCAGCCCCGGGCTCCTACCCAGAGGACAAACCAGGTTTGTCCCCCCAACCACACAGACTCCAACACACGCACACACACACACACACACACACACACACACACACACACACACACCAATCCATTTCAGACCTTTGGTGCACCACTGCCAGCAGTGCAGGATTGGACCTCTGTGCCTCCACTAGTTCAATACTAACACCTGAAAGGGGTCCTCAGACCATAGCCACGGGAGTTTATGGCCCCTTGCCTCCCCATATGTTTGGTTTAATATTGGGTAGAGCCAGCTCTACACTCAGAGGACTTCACTTGGTACCCCGGGGTTTTAGATAATAATTTCACTGGCGAGCTCAAAATTACTTGCCTCTGCCCAAGCCAGCATTCAGACCATTGCCCCTAGTGAATGCTAGAGATCGCCTAGTGCAACTCATTCTACTCCCCTTTAGACATGCTAATAACTTCTTTTTAAAAAATTTAAAGGCTAGCCCTCCTGGGTCCTCTGATGTATATTGGGTCCAACAGATTTCCCATGACTGCCCCTCCCTCAAGCTTTTCCTAAATGGCAAGCCCTTCCTGGGAGTTCTGGATTCTGGAAATGAATCTACGGTAATTTCCAAAAAACATTGGCCTTCAGCTTGGCCTTTACCTGCCTCCTACACCCACCTGCAAGGAATTGGCCAGTCCTCCAATCCCAAAGTTAGTTTCCAGACATTAACCTGGACTGATGGAGAGGGCAGTTCTGGCACTGTAACTCACGGATTGCCTGTTAACCTCTGGAGACACGACATCTATACACAGATGAATGTTATAATGTGTAACCCTAGCGAGATAATAACCAAACAAATGCTTAATCAAGAATTCCTTCCAGGAAAAGACTTAGGTAAAAATGCCCAGGGAATAAAAACGCCCATCCCTGTTATCAGCAGACCTGATAGATCAGGATTAGGAGCACCCCTCCTCCCTACTGGCCATTGACACTCCTGATCCCCAAGCAGATAAGATTTCCTGTAAAATGGAAGATCCCATTTGGTTTGATCAATGGCCTTTTAACTCAGGAAAAACACAGAGGCAGCAATGATGTTAGTGCAGGAGCAACTTGCTGCTGGACACATGGAGCCCACAAACTCCCCATGGAATACCCCCATCTTTGTTATAAAAAAGAAGTTGGGAAAGGAAAGTGGTAACTTCTTCAGGACTTAAGAGCCATCAAAAAAGTCATGTTCCCTATGGGGGCCTTCAACCAGGCCTCCCATTCCCTGTAGCCATTCCTTCTGGCTACCTCAAAGTTGTTATTGACTTAAAAGACTTGTTTTTTTTTTTTTTTACTATTCTCTTACACCCCGAGGATATGCCTCATTTTGCCTTCAGTGTCCCTCAACCAAATTTTCGGGGCTCTATGCCTCGCTATCAATGGAGGATTTTGCCTCAAGGCATGGCCAATAGTCCCACCCTATGCTAAAAATCTGTGACACTTGCTATTGACCCCATTTGAGAAAGGTGGCCTTCTGTTTATATTCTGCATTATATGGATGACATCCTCTTGGCCACAGCCCAACAGGATCTTCTCTTTGACTGTCTTCATGACCTTAAAATTAGTCTTAGCCATCGGGGTCTACATGTGGCGCCTGATAAAGTTCAGACTGCCCCACCTCATATGTACCTTGGCTATGAGCTACATCATACTAAGGCTTTAACATCATGCACTCAATTATGGACTTCCCAAATAAAACCTTAAATGACTTCCAAGAACTCCTTGGAGACATCCAATGGTTAAAGCCTTATCTTGGGCTTCCCCCAGGAGTTTTACTCCCCCTCAGTGATATCTTAAATGGAGATCCCAACCCCCTGTCACCCAGGACATTATCAACAGGGGCACAGCTTGCTATCAACTCCATTGATATGCCTATTAACAGCCTTTATTCTTTATTCCCTCCTTTTTGCTCTCTGAGCTACCAGTCATGGTGTCACCAGTGTGTTTTGGCAAAACTCTCCCACTTGAAAATGTGGTTTTCCCTTACTCTGGGTGTGTTTTCCTGCTTCTCCCAAAAAGGTTTTCACTACTTACCCTTTCCTTGTGGCTCAGTTACTTATAAAAGCTAGAACGCTTGGCTGCCAATATTTTGGCAGGAACCCCGATTCATTAATCCTACCCTATGGACAAGAGCAGCTAGACTGGCTTCTCCAAACCCCTGAGGAATGGCCTGTTGCTCTTGCCTCCTTCTCTGGTAGTACGAGTAATCATTACCCATCTGATCCCTTAATTCAGTTTGCTAATCTTCACCCCTTTGTCTTTACAAAGGTGACCTCCTCCACACCCCTTGAGGACGCGCTCCTAACTTTCACTGATGGTTCTGCTAACAGGACAGCTGCCTATGTTGTCGATAACCTGGCTACCCCTTTTCAAACACCCTACACCTCAGCTCAATTGGTAGAGTTACATGCTGTTATTAAGGTTTTTTTAAAGAATTCCCCACAAGGCCATTTAAATTGCTTACTGACAGTGCTTCTGTTGCCCGCTCTGTTCCTCTATTAGAGACAGTTCCCTTTATTAAGTCATCTACCAATGCTTCAGCTTTGGTTTTTGAATTACGCTCACTTTTAACTGCCCGGAGTTGCCCCTTCTATGTGGGACACCTGTGTGCCCACACTTCCCTCCCGGGACCCCTCTCGAAAGGAAATGCCATTGCAGACGCTGCCACATGCACTGTTGTTTTACCATTCATTACTCCTTGACCTGCTTTCCAGTGCCCAACGTGCTCATTCCCTCCATCACCTCAATGCGCAAACCCTACGCCTTGCATACAAAATTACCAGGGACCAGGCTAGAGAACTGGTCAAATCCTGTCTTGCCTGCATTACAACCCTCCCTGTCCCACATTTAGGTGTTAATCCACGAGGCCTGGTTCCCAATAAGGTCTTGCAGATAGATGTTACTCATTTTAATGAATTTGGAAAACTTAAATTCATTCATGTCTCTGTTGACACCTATAGTGGATTTATTCTTGCCTCCCTCCATACTGGGGAAGCCTCTAAAGATGTCATTGCTCATGTACTCCAATGCCTATCTGTCATAGGCTAGCCTAAGATGATAAAAACAGACAATGATCTGGGTTACACTGGAAATAATTTCCAGTCATTCTGCCAAAGCCTTGGCGTTAGACATGTCACGGGTATTCCTTATAACCCACAGGGTCAAGGAATTATTGAATGGGCCCATCAGACACTCAAATCAATGACCCATAAGCTAAAGAAGGGACCTTTTTATGACTCCTGTGGTACCCCGTGAAGCATCCTCTACCATGCTCTTTTTGTGCTCAATTTCCTGGCTCTGGATAGCGATGGAAAATTGACTGCAGACTGCCTTTGGCATCCAGAGACTAAAAACCAACAAGCCATGGTCAAATGGCAGGGCCCCTTAACTACAAGGTGGAAAGGACCTGATCCCATCCTAATCTGGGAACGAGGTTCAGCTTGTGTATATGATCAAGAAACAGGAGGTCCAAGGTGGCTCCCTGAAAGATTGCTCAGGCAAACCAATGTTATAACGTCGTTCAAGGTCCAAGGAGATAACAGACTCCTCCCTGAGACCATTTTTCTCTTCTCTTTCAGATGCTAATCCAAGCCCTGCCATGGATCCTGGGAGCCCTCCTTTTACCCATCCCCCTCACAGAAACGGGATTTGGAGAACCTGTCAACGCAGATAAGCTCTTGCTGAGCTTGTTTGGGCCCCCATGAGATTGCAAAGGAGGCTTCTGACTCAAACCCAGGGCCTATACCCCATCTACAGATTGTGGAGATAAAACAGCTTACTTAGAGGCCTCCCCACAGCTGGCTGGAGGGTATGATCAGAGGTGGATATGCATTAAAAAGCCAAAAATTATCCCCCCCTGTCAATGGGTGGCCAGGGCCATGCCCATCCAGATGTTATTTTATTGAACAGAGGAATGCCAGGTGCTATAGCTCATTCCAAGAAGGTACACATGATGGCCATACCCCACTCTTATTACTCTGGTAGTGTGGGCGGTGATTGGTCAGTAACCCCCAGATTTTTGGCAATTATAAATATGCCCAGGCTTCCTGCCACGCCCCTCTGGGAAAACCAGTCTGTTGGAATAAAGTAGCTCCCATTCATGTCTCTGATGGAAGTCCCACCAATGCAGTACGAGAAGTTCAGGTACAAACTCAGATCCAACGCATGATTGATTCCATGAACCTACAAATTCAAATCCATCCCCTGTTACTCCCCAAACCTAGAGGTGTTGATGTAGATCCTCAAACCTTTGCTATCTTAACTGCTACTCATCCTGCCTTAAATACATCTAGCCCTCAACTGGCAGAAGATGGTTGGTTATGTCTAACTTTAGGAACCTCCTGGCCATTGGCCATTCCACCCCTACAAAATTTCTCTGTCAAAGAGCTACCACCTCCAGCTAGTTGTTCCCTTGGTGTCCCCTTTAAGATTCAACCCACCTGGGCTTAATTTTTCCTACTGCTTTTACAAACATTGTCAAAACAATAGTTTTGATGTAGATATAGGGGAAGTATCATCCACGTCCTGCTCTTCAGTGACTAAAGTCACCACGGCTCTCTGTCCAGGGTCTGGGCAAATTTTTGCTTGTGGAAATGGAATGGCCTACCCCATGCTGCCTGCCAACTGGACAGGACTATGTGTCCTTGCCACTCTCCTTCCTGATGTTGACTTAGTTCCAGGAGATGAGCCTCTTCCCATACCCAGCTTTGATTATTTTGTTCCCAGACATAAAAGAGCAATTCAATTCATTCCCCTTCTTATTGGGCTCCTGGTTACTGGAGCCCTGGCCACGGGTGCCTCCGGACTTGGAACTGCCCTCAGTCCATATTCAAAGCTCTCCCAACAGCTTGATGACTATGTAAAAACAATTTATAAGTCAGTACAAGACATTCAGGATCAGGTTGATTCCCTGGCTGAGGTGGTCCTACAAGATAGAAGATTAGACTTGCTTGCAGCAGACAAGGGAGGCATCTGCTTGACTATCAGGAGAAACGATGCTTTTACGCCAACAAATCAGGCATTGTTCAAGACCGAATCAAGAAACACCAGGAGGAACTTGAACAACACCGAAGAGAAGTATTTGACTGGCCCATTTGGAGCGCCTGGAGCAGAATTCTACCCTATCTCCTCCTCTTGCTCAACCCTCTGCTTGGCTTACTAATCCTCCTGTCGTTAGGACCTTTTCTCTTTAACAAACTGGTGGCTTTCGCTAAAAACCAGATTGGCGCTGCGACAGCACAGTGTATCCAGGTACACTATCACCGCCTCCATATGGCCGATATGGGATACAATTGTGATGAACCTCAGTCACATGTAGCCTGCAAAATGGCTATAAAATCACCTTTGATTCATCACCTCCTTGGTGAGCTGGACTGGTTAGCCAGTGACGGACAACTGGGGGAGGACAGAGGGTGTTTCATCTCAATAGCTCCCTACGACAGGAACGCTCATCATAGGATGTCATCTCCAATGACAGGCACGGCCCCCTCAAGGATATCCCCACCTGTGGCCTTTTCATTTCGTACCTGTAAGGTCCCTAATATAAGGATGACATCATAAAAAGCCATCTTAATACTCCCACGAAGATCCTAATGACTAACACCTACTGTCTATTCCTCTATGGCTCTCAGACCTACAGTCCAGACCCCTCTCCTTCATTAATAAAAAGTAAGGGAGGAGATGTTGAGGACCAGGTCATTGTAAACCTCTATTTCTCACTCCAAGGCACTTCACAAAACTCAGGTGCCTTCCCACAGGTGCCATAGAGATAACCCATGCTTAACAATGCTTCCTTAACCCTGCACTCCCTGGTGAGATCTCAAATGCTCCCTGCTCCTAGCAGCCCCCTGCCTCACTTCTCAGTGTCTCTGTCTAACAGTCTCTGCCCCATTCCTCTATATAAGCTTGTACAAAACCCTCAATCAACACAGCTTGATCACAAAGTCTCTCCTGCTGCCCATTCTTTGTATCTCTTGTTCACCATTCCAAGTTCCCATTAGCGTGTCCCCCGTTGTGCTCTGCTGGCCAGGGCAAAAATCTCAGCAATGTAAGTGTTATATGCAACAGGTTTGAGAGGTTAAAGGTCCATAATCTGTTAAATACATCCAGGGCACACAAACTTAGTTCCTAGTTACCTGCTTCAGACTCACACCTGAAATCATGAACAGGAAGCTTGAAGGAGCCTAATTTTAGAATTAGTAATCTATACAACCATAAATACCATGACAGAAAGTTTAAATAATAGAATAATCTCATAAATTTTGAGATAATATTTATATGTTAATAAAAGCCTTAAAGAGTCAAAATAAAACCAAAGAATTATGAGATTAGTGGCAATAGAATAGTCCCTTAATTTTGTTTTTTCTTCTGTCCCATATCAGGTGGCTCTTCTGACATGAGACAGATTTGGATTTTTCTAGAGAGGGAGAAATCCACATTCCAATTCCAAGGCCAGTTATATTTATTTTTAATTGAATTGGAACTACAGAAAGACCATTTTCCTTATATGTCTGTAGAGAACAGCAGAAACAAACATTTGGGAAGATTTGTGAAATTCTGTCCTGTTGGAGGTATGCTATACCATTAGGCCAATTTACTCTTTTTGTTGACGTATTTTCTCTTGATTTGTCCTCCTTCTTCAGATGTCTCATTTGTCCAGTGGGCTTCAGATTTCTTAGTTGGATGCTTTATTCTTCTGGGAAGATGAAAACAAAGTTGTGTCTCAACCCTAACTTTGGAGAGTTCCATTTTTTGGAAGTTTATATCTGATGAAATTAAAAGAATCTGTTAGTCTTATAAGTTAGTTTAGACTAAGTGGATATGCTGTTTAATAAACTGTCAGCTCTCCTAATGAAGAGGTCTCTTCTGTTCAAATCTAATCTTTTTCTAACTTGATCATAACCATACATTTTCTACTCCTTTGGAAACAAAAGCAAAACCTCTTCCCCAATGTAACAAGTATTCTGGTTTGTATTTTGAGGTTAACACATCTTTAAAATATATAGATTGATTTACTTCAGCAATTTTTTTCTACTATTTAATGTCTCTCCACAGCTGTCATGTTTTTTTATTAGCATTTTAAAATATTTAAAGTTAATTACCCATTTTGTAATCTACCTCTGGGGGACTTTATTAGCTCTTTCTGTTTATTAAGCATATTGTTCAAAGTATGGCTACATCTTTTTATAACTGTTTGTTTTGCAGGATTGTGTGGCATGGCTGTAATATACTTTATGTTGTAATATGCAAAAAGCATTTTACTAGAGTATGGACAGAGTTTCTGTCCCACCTGGTTTCACAACTGCTTAGCCCCAAATAAGCACATAGAGACTTATATTAATTATAAACTGTTTAGCCAATGGCTTAGGCTTCTTACTGGCTATCTCTCTCTTAATTAACCTATAACTATTAATCTATGTATTTCTACATGGCTTTATCTTACCAGAGAAGGCTCCATCATGTTATCTCTTCAGCATCTATATGGCATCTCTCTTATGGCCTCTCTGTATCCTCTCCCCAGAATTCTCCTCACCTCATAGTCCCACCTATATTTCCTGCCTGGCTATTGGCCAATCAGTGTTTTAGTCATCAACCAATAAGAGAAACATATATACAGAAGGACATCCCCCATCATCTCCTCTTTTCTGTCTAAATAAAAAGAAGGGTATTAACTTTAACATAGTAAAATTATATATAGCAAAACAGTTATCAAGTAAGAACTTTAGTTAACAATATTTGGTCTGTTAACTTTTGGCAAAATTTAAAGATGTTATCTTCTCTTTGTATAAGAATTTCAGTAGGACTGAAGAGATGGCTCAGTGGTTAAGAGCACTGGCTCATCGTCTAAAGGTCCTGAGTTTGCCAGCAACCACATGGTGGCTCACAACCATCTGTAATGGAATCTGATGCCCTCTCCTGGCTTGTGTAACACGAAAAATAAAACACCCAGAGACAGATATTGTGGTTCAAGCTTCAAGCTGAAGAACAGAGAAGCAAAGCAGCTGGCCACTAGCTCTTACCTCTACCTCAGCTCAGACCAAAGGGGGCACTCCTCAAACTGCTTCTTACTTCACTGCTCCTCAGATTCATTCAGACTGCTATTCTCTCCTCAACATGGCTAGAGACTAAACCTGAGACTGACCGCTTCCTATCCTCAGTGTGGCTGGAAAATGAATGCCATCTCTGATACCTTGCTCCTCCTGTCTCAAATACCTCCCTAATGCTGGGATTAAAGGCATGTGAGCTCTGTTACTCTTCACTCTTGTATAGGCCATGGTGGCCTTTAACTAACAGAAATCCATTACCTTTTAATCCTTAGTCCTGGGATTAAAGGTGTGTGCCACCACTGCCTGATCTCTATAGCTTGAGGCTGACTTGGCTTTCTGAATCCTCAGGCAAGCTTTAATAAATCATAAATAATATATCAACACAGGCTTGCAGGTATACACGAAGGCACAACACTGTACATAATAAATAAACAATTCTTTTGAAAAAAAGAATTTCTATAGGAGAATGTGTAGTAGGTAATATTACCAGAATATAAGCAAGCTCTGAACCCAAGCAATTCACAGATGCATTCGTAATTTCTCTTCTACCAAAGCCAATTCTGTCTCAGCCTTAGCTGATGATTTTTTTGACTATTTAAGTTCTTATCATCTTATCCTGATGGCAAAGAGTTGCCTTGCTAGTTGTTTGTTGATCTGTTTTTATTAGTCAAATGCCTGCCTTTGCCACACCTTCTGTATATTTCAAACAGCTGGGCCTTCTGTTTGGGTAAGC
The DNA here is from genome assembly GCF_017639785.1 of Mesocricetus auratus. Classification (NCBI taxonomy): domain Eukaryota; kingdom Metazoa; phylum Chordata; class Mammalia; order Rodentia; family Cricetidae; genus Mesocricetus; species Mesocricetus auratus. The sequence continues at coordinate 9,570,833 of NW_024429266.1, forward strand.
TCTAGAAAAACATTGCTCTAAAACATCCTCTAAAGGCACAATTATCTCTTTGTATTCTGAATTAGCATTTTCAAAAGCCAAATACTCAATTACTATTTGTTTAACTTTTGGATCTGGTATCATTCTATTTACAACTGAAACCAATCTTTGTAACGAATTGGTGGTCCTTGTATAATTTTAGTACGTGACTCAGCTCTGTTCCTGATTCTTCAACCCTGTCCCAAAGTTCAAAGCTGCTATATGATATAGGACCATGATGTGATCACCAAATCCGAACTGTCAATCAGCATACCGACCTTCACCAAAGAGCTGATCTTTGGAAATATCGATACCTCTAGCCCTAGTTCACTG